>NC_058339.1:93370519-93572570 GCF_905475395.1 Chrysoperla carnea
AACGGTTATCAGGAATATGGCACAAAGACACAAAAAATAGTATATCTCACATGCTTACGTGACGATTTCTAACAATTTACTCAGCATTGGCAAGCTGTGTTAAGAAACTTAGAAGTCATTTTGCCATTTTTTTTCTGTAAAAGCTATGTAATATTTTTCTACACAGTTGACAAGTAAAATTGCATATTGATTAATCAATCATCAAATAATAATTCAATCAACACACGCAGATGTTATAAAAATAAATATAAAGTTAATAACCTATCAACAACTACTCATAGCAATATGTAAACATAAATATAATAAACCTATCAAATAAACACATTACAGACAGCAGACACAGAGACACATGCAAGCGCATGAAAATATAATGGAATAATAGAAAACTCACGCTACAACAAGATTCCATTATACATATCACACTAATATAATAAATGTGAAAGTAAGGATGTTTATTTGTTGGTTTGTTTGTTTGTTTATTTGTTACCTTTTCACAAAACTAGCAAATGAATTTGAATGAAACTGTACAGCAATAAAGTTCATACATTAGAATAACACATAAGGTAATTAAAAAAAGTAAATAAATAAATTATAACCATTTTGAACCATAAATTAAAAATTTAAAACAGTAATTGTAAAGCAATTCATGGCCATTTTTTTTCTGATACATTCAATGAATTATGGCTATTGTTTAACGTTGGTTTTTAGTTTTAAGCCCAATGAAGCGGGCGGATATCAAGCTTGTATTGGTAGTATTGTGCATAAATTGGTCTGATATGAGTATTTCATATGTATATATGCACTTGGTAGAAAATATTACACGCTAGATTCTGGTTGTAAGTTTAGAAAATATTGCATATGGTGAGGAAATATTCTCACGAAACTTTGTAAATTGATGGAAAAATATAATGTAATTCCGTCCTTATATATATTATTTCTCCAGCATGTGTTTTTCTGCCCATACCTAATCTTTTTGATTGCATGATAATGAAAACTAGACTCACGGTCTAAAAATGTACATACCGCTTAGGATAAAAACAGACTAGACAAATAATTTTTTTTTTATCGAGTTAATTTAGCAGAAATTGAATTGATATTTCTAAGCACGAAAAAGAAAATGTGATGTGCCAGCTTGGGAGTGATATTTAAATAACAGAAGCATGTATCAGTATATATAAAAATAAATTGCTGTGCTGTGTTAGTCTCGCTAAAACTCAAAAACGGCTGGACCGATTTTCAAAACTTTTTTTTTGTTTTGTTCGCTATAGTTCAGGGATGGTTTAGAAAAAAAATCATTTTCATTTTAAAAATTGATTACCTTTTGTTTCGGACAGTTTCTTAAAAAACTAATGTAATAAAATGAATAACAAATATCTTGTGAATGAGCCAAAAGTGAGCGGAGCGTTAGCTTTAACATGACATGCAAAAACAAAAAATTATAAAACTGTGAAAAAGTGGGTTTATGACTGAAACACTCAACACTTCTAGTTCGAATAGTTTATTGAGCAATACTTGTAGTTAATACATTTTATAGGTATAAAGCCAGCTTGTATTTTTGGAATTATTAACAAGTCAAAGACTTGTGAACTAATTATTCTTAGGCTACCTACTTAAAATTTCTTTTTAAATTCGAAATTTGTCAAATTCTTAAGTGTATGTTATTATTATAAAAATATAA
The DNA here is from genome assembly GCF_905475395.1 of Chrysoperla carnea. Lineage (NCBI taxonomy): Eukaryota > Metazoa > Arthropoda > Insecta > Neuroptera > Chrysopidae > Chrysoperla > Chrysoperla carnea. Next base: position 93,372,198 of record NC_058339.1, read on the forward strand.
ATCCAGCCATATTCAAGAATCTTCAAACAAAGCACATTTATATTGCCAAGAGTCGGCCCGAAAGAATTATCATGAGTTGACGTGATTCTCGTAAAAACTCTGCCCACCCAAATTTTCTTGCTTTATAACTATAATATAGTTTATATTATAGATTGTAAATTGTTTTAAAAACTAATTCACATGTTTTTCCATTAAAATTTCTAACATGACGATGAAAATATAAATGTTATATCATTCATCAAACATTTTATCATCGAAAGTGAAATATATATCACTTTATCAAAATATCACTTCAGGGTATTATGGAACAAGTCACATGTGATCAGAAAATTGATGACCGTCTAAAACACATTCCTTCCAACTCCCTACTTGTTTTTCATTTCTGGCGAGAATGTTTTTTAGTATCATCAAAAATGGCTGAAAGGAAAGTTGAGTTTTACATGCTTTTAATTCAGAAATCGTTGGCTATCTAGCGATTTAAACGACCAAAAATTCTGAAACTTCGGAATCTCACATCCAAAATTATTTTTAGTCTATGTAGAAAAAAAAAGCGAAATCTGTTGGCAAAATTCGAAAGCTAACAATTTTCAAAAAAATGTTTCGAATTTAAAATGTTAATTTTTTTATGAAAATCAACTGTCTATAAGTTTATAAGTCGAAATCGAGCCCTTAGCAAGAAGAAACTCACTTTGAGCCTACACTATTTATTATGATGAAAGAACGAAACACGTTCATATGAAACACGTTTCATTTTTCATCGTTTCCCTGTTATATAATACACAGTTCCATAACACATTTTCATCAGTCATCATTTGAACACAATTAATTTATCTTAGCTATTATATTTATTAAATGATACACACGTATGACGTATAACACTAGGGCTCATACGTCATATAGGTATGTATGTCAGTTTATTAAATAAGAATGATATACCTAGTTAGTTACTTTGTATTTAGGTTTGGGTGTAGATAGAGCCAGCCCCTTGTAACCCCTAGCAGCCTAGCAGCCTAGCACTGTAACAGCCTAGTTTAGGTGTAATAAATTTTAATGTGATGTGTTTGTTTTGTGTTGGTACTACGTATATTATTATTTTGGATTCTAATTAAACATTAAAATAAATAATTATTATCAACGAATGTGTTGTTTAATGTTACACCACCATCAAAACTGTAGGCACATTGGTGTACACCTTATTTATTATATACAGGATGTTCTAAAAATATGTTTACGACATTAATGGGTGAGGCAAGAACACATACCTTTGTAGTTTTTCATAATAGTTTTAAAGTTGTAGACCAGTTTTGAAAGACCTTTTGAAAAGATAAATGAAAACGCCCAACAACAAAAAATGTATAACATTTTTCAGAAAAAATATCTACACTTAATTTGCCAAGAAACGTAGTGTAGGTTTTAATGGGTGAGTTTTTATAATAACAAAAGTAGCCAAATAGAGTTTTTTGGTAATAATTTTGAATTTAGAGACGCCTTCCACTATTATAAAACACATCCTCTCTTTAAGTAGTGTTTTATTGGTTTCATTCAAAATGTTATTGAACTGTGATTCGCTAAAGATATATTAGTTTATTTTGTTAATTATCTCGTAAAGTAGGCCTCATATCCAAAAGTGGAAAATAACTTTTTCCGTCGTCTTTATGAGCTTATTCTGCAGGATAACGATCTGCAGTTAATAACAGAACGCCCTGTATATAGGTAGTAGTGATGTGACAAATATTCACGAATATTCAACTATTTTTTAACATTCGCAATTGTAAGAAACGATGGGAATGTTTTAGATAAAACCATGAAATTATTTACGGAAATATAATGAAAAAACCACTAATAAGTTCTGTATTTTATGTATTTTTGCTTTTTGGAATCTGTGTTCGTGATAAAAATTTGTTTGAGGCTCATTCACCGATAAGTTTTTGTACAATTGACATTATTGTGAGTTCTTCCATGAGAACTATGTTAAAAATTCACAATTTTAAAATGAAATAATTCAAAATTTTGCTCAACAAGAGGCACCAAAACTGTGGTTATTGTGGATCAAGGGACTTAAAACTATCATAATTCTTCACAAACAAAATATAACACTCGTTGCATCACTAATATAGGTATATGTATATAATAATAAAACAGGTGTGTGTGTTTTAATGAAGTTTTGATAAATAAATGTGTTATAATAAAATTACTTAAGCTATACACATAAAACCCACCCACATCATTCATGTATTTGTATTTTGTTAGCATTATAATTTGTTTTTAATATAATTAATTCTATTTTTATAAATAATAAATAATAGTTATATAAAATGCTTTTATAAATCACTTATTAAATTTTATAAAAATTAAATTCAAGTATATTTGAAAGGTATTAATTTCGAAATGAAATTATCAAAAAAATTATTAAATGCTTTGTGCAAAACCTAATGGAAAAGAAAAATAGGTTGGAAAGGTACTTGACACTAAAAATCAAATGCAATGTTAAAATTTCTATTATTTTAAATTTTATTAAAGACTGTTTGGTTCTTATTAAAGTGGTTCGGCTCTAACGCGACGAAAATGCTCTAAAAATGTCGAAAAAGAGTAAAAAACCAAAGTTTTTTCTGTTATCTTTTTGGAAAGCCCTTTAAAGTAATATTTTTCTTGCATAAACAGAAAAATTTTCTTCATGATGAAAACTTTTTTGAAGCTGATTCACGGATTAATTTTTGTACAATTTACATTATTGTGAATTCTTCCATAAGGTACTATGTTAAAAATTACAATTTTAAAATGAAATAATGCAGAATTTTGCCTGGCAAGAAGCCTCAAAAGTGTATATATTGTGATCAAGGGAGTTTGAACTACCATTTACCGCAAAAAAAAATTGAACTTTCACCGTACTTGCTAAAACAACCGAACCACTTTAAATGTAATGATACTCAATAACATCCATGTTGATAGGTCTATTCTAGGTACCCATATAACCATGGAGGTACCGTTGGTAGATATAATTCTATGTATTCTATTCTACCTTAGTGTATTGTTTATATTTATAATGCTATGTTAGCATAATATTTGTTTAGTTCTGCTATACTTTACTATAATGCGAGGCCACTCCTAGTATACACAACTATATAGCTATTATATTTCTATAGTCCAGCAGCTAGAGGTCAATAACTGAGAGTAACTTTACTTATGGAGCTTAAAAAATACGTTAAAACCAATTGAGAAATCTAGAAATGATCGTAATACTTTTTATGGTTATAGTTACGCCAAAGACACAAAGGAGCATTTTGTAACTTAAATGTCATAAACTTTCTTTAAATTATCTCTATTAACTTTCACTCACTTTCACAACTCATTTTTTTTAAATGAAAAAACATAAAATTTTGACAAAAATACAAATGGACAAATTATAAAAATATTTTTGCATCCTCACAAGATTCATGGAAAACTAAATCGATTGTAAAAGTTGTCAGTAGCTTTCACAACATGCACGGTCTAGTTTTAGACTGCCAGCGGCCGAACTATATAAATTCGTGGGTATCATATTATTGAGCCAGTACACGTACGTATTGTGTGCATTGTAAGCTCATACGTACATAATACCTTATACGTCCACTAACTCGTACATATGGACACTATATTCATATATATATATTGTAGTGCAAGACATATATAATGTCATCTGTGTTATACTACTTTAGCACACGATAGGTAATATTTCAGCCTTCCAATTTAGACTTTTTTTTCGGCGTGTCCACATAATAGTAGCCAAGTAAGAAAAGATTTAATCTTCTTGAACTTTACTTTTTTAAGGAGTACTACCCTCACAGATCGATTATCCGTAAGGCAAACTTTACGGGCCTGGGGAAAAGGTTGCAACGGGGAGCGTGTGTGGAAACTTAGATAGTTATTATATAGATACAAGAAAAAATATATTGCCGCAAAAGGGAAGGCGAAGAGATGTTTGCCAAGGGCAACATTAAAGTACGTTATTTATGTGACAAGCTGTAATAAATATAGATAATATAAAACAGCTTTGATAGAATTATTAATTTATATAAAAATACATTAATATCCGTTCTACATTACGTACAGCAGATAGGAACACACAAATCGTAAATATTTATTAAAAAAACAGAAACACACTATTAATAATTTACTGCCTATATGTACAGAAAGTCATATTATTAAGTTTACACTTCAAAAATATATAACATTTCAGTTATGAAGACATGAATTATTTGAGGAAAAACCAAAAAATTAGCCTAAATTGTAGTAAAAAATGATTTTTTGTGAATACCAGAAATATTTGTTATAATTTACCATAAACATGTCTAAAATTAATGTTGCCAGTTGAGGGTTAAAAAAGGATTAAGTTAGAATTATCATTAAAACAAATGAATACATTGAAAGTCCACAAAATGGAAAATTGTGAATAATTAAAGAGTATTAAATATATTTTTCCGAAATTTAAAATTTATGAAGGTTCACATACAAAATAGATTACAATGGTTTGAGTGGGTGGTGTGCCACCCTGTAATAACATAATATTTTTATAATATTAATAGACATTGCATTAAAAAAAATGATGATTACCAACCAATACCAGTCAGTTATAGCTTATATAGTTACAGCCGCTAATAATTATTTAAAAAAATTTAATATTCTGTTTTTATAATATTTTGTATAATGTGTGTCACTATAATACATTTTTTAATTATTAAAAAACACCACCTAAAACCCGTTGAAAAATAAATAATAATGTTCATGAAAATTGTGTGTTACAATTCTAGCAAATTCAAGATTTGTGATCATTGAACATTGGATTGTTAACGTTATTGGAACTATGTTCCTTATCGCACGTTATAATTTGTTGTAAATTCAACGATAATTGTGTTTCATTAGAAACTAAAACTTTTTTAATCGATTCAGCTTACTTCAATCTAACAAAAGATCTAAAAAGAAAACCATATGCAATGCTTCTTAAGGAGCCATATTTTAAAATCACATTCCTGTAGGATCATCTTCACGTACAACGCGGATTTGAAAAAATAAAATTTAACGAAAAGAAACACAAAATATAAACAAAATAATTTTTTTTTTATATCACTAAATTTAAAATAGATACCGAAAAAGAAAATTTTCGACTCTAATAATATAAAAAATCATGTAGCTGGTGTACACTTTTCTCATTTTTATCGTGAAATAAAATAAACTAATAATTTTATTTTTTATATTAGTTTTTTTATGAAAACAGCTTTAGACAACATACAATGCTAAAGCTCTATCTAGCAAGAAGCTTTAAACACAACAACATGCTGTTAGTCATCACAAGTTCAGGTACATATATATATAGAAAGCTCACGAAAAGCTCATGCCAAATAAATAAATAACAACGCGAAAATAAATTGTTGAAAATTCGAGTCAACGACACTATATGTGTGTAGGTATGTTTGAATTTTACCACCACTCCCACATTGTTTATATGCTTTATTTTTATGTTATTTCTAAATAATATGTGTCGTAATGTATTGTTTACGACAATAACATGTGTTTACATTCTAAACTAAAGTTTGTTTTACAAGCGTTTCGAAAGCTTTTATCTGTCCAAAACTATTTTAATGATTCTATAGCACTTGTTTATACAAAAGTGTAAAATAAAATATATAAATTTAAAGAAAACCCGACTGCGTTCAATAAATCAGTCGGAGTCTATTATTGGCACAATTTGAGTCGATTCAGATTTTAATGAGTCCTGACTGTTAGAGTAAATTCCTGAACTTGATTTTTCTTTTCAAAATTTTTAAAATTCAATCGAGCTTTGAATTTTTTTAATTTATATTTTTATTTTGCACTTTTTAGTTAGGCTTCTCAAATACCTATTCAATGATACCACACTTAGCATAATTTCCATAATGTAGCGTCTGGTTGTCACCTTATTGAATTTTCATTACTACCACAACTTTTGAAATTATACTGATTTGATACCTATTTTTCCAGTTTAAAAGATGAATTTCAAGAAATCTTTTCTTTATTGACACCTACAGTATATACAATATCAATACCCTCTCGAAATTTCAAACTATCATAACAGATTTAGGCTGAGAAGCGATATATCAGTCGGGACAATGCCTGTTCCCGCCCCAAATAATTTACCCTCTCTGAAATGTTTCTGATTTTAAATAATATAAAAAAATTAATCATAATCGGAGCTGTTATTGAAGAATCCTAAGTGAACACATTCATTGCCTACGTAAATGCAAGATTGATAAACACATAACCGCCGCTCCTTTGTGTCACGCAGTCGGGTAAAACATGCATAAATTTTTCAGTTTAAACAATTTGTTCAGCATACAGTACTTATTTGAATGAATTTGTTATTGTTTTTGTAAATTGTAAATAAAAAAAGTAAAGCTCATTATTATTATACTTTTATTTTTCATAAAATGGAATTAAAGCTCACAGTATCAGCTTTCATATAGCTAGCCAGCTTTCAGCTAACTCAGTTATAACATTTATTTTAAATATTATGTTGTTTAAACATAAAAATAACAATAATAATAAATATTATGTTTTTATAATTTCATTTAGTTTTTATATATTTACTTTTAATTATTTATTTATTTATTTATTTATTTATATTTATGATTAGTATTTAAAATAACAAATAATTTTATTATTATTATACCATGTATATATGAAAGATACATAGTATATTAAGTTTCGTCCCAAGTTTGTAACGCTTAACAATAATGATGATAGGAAAAAAATTTTGGTATAGGTGTTCATAGAATCACCTAATTAATCCATTTCCGGTTGTCCGTCCGTCCGTCCGTCCGTCTGTGGACACGATAACTCAAAAAAGAAAAAAAATATCGAGCTGAAATTTTTACAGCGTACTCAGGACGTAAAAAGTGAGGTCAAGTTCGTAAATGAGCATCATGGGTCAATTGGGTCTTGGGTCCGTAGAACCCATCTTGTAAACCGTTAGAGATAGAACAAAAGTTTAAATGTAAAAAATGTTCCTTATAAAAAAATAAAAAACTTTTGTTTGAAACATTTTTTTGTAAACATCACTGTTTACCCACGAGGGCGTTAATTAGGTGCACATTTTATAGTATGTATTAATATAATTAACTCAGTGTTTGTTTTCACTTGTTTTTTTTTTATTATAAAATCATCAACATCAAGTAAAATGGTTGCAAGTAAAAAACAAAAAACCTTTTATAACATGTATATGAAATATACCAAGTTTAGTCTCAAGTTTGTAACGCTTAAAAATATTAACATTGGTCAATTGGGTCTTAGGTCCGTAGGACTCATCTTGTAAACTTTTAGAAATAGAATTTATAAAATTTATAAAATCAAATTCAAACTGTGATTATATTTCTTTGTATCATAATAATTTTAATAACAGTAATTGAAAATTGAGTTTTTTTCTTTTATATTGTTTTTGATTACTTTGATCTTAGTGTAGGTACGTAATCTGGAGAAAGTCATCCCTTTTAATGAAGTGCACAAATAATTGGTTTTCTTTCAGAAAAATCAAGAATCCTTCATTCAATTGTATCAAGAAAAAAAAATTGAATGAAGGAAAAGTTTTTAACGAACTGAGTATTTAAAATAAGAAAAATACTTTGGAATATGAATAAATAAAAATACATAAATAATACATTAATATCGATTTAGAAAATATTTCTAACGATTTGAGATTTTCCTTGACCTAAGAGAGTCCGGTTCCTAAAATGGCCCATAGTAATATCAAGTTGAGATTCGTGGTTGAAATTATTTGTTCTTTATTTTCAACTTTGATCATGAAAATACGAAATTTTTCGTTATTTGTCTTGGTTATCGAAATATCGAAAGCTAAATAATTAAACAAAATTTTCAATTTTCGATATTTTAAAAATTACTCCACATATCGAAAAATTTTAATGATAATCATTATGTTAATCATTTAAAAAAAAACTTTTCGTATAAGAGATTAACTACAACATAAATGTAGTAAAAAAACCGAATGTAGTAAAAAAACTGTATACGAATGACTTAATGTGTTTCGGTTTAGAAGCATGTGTTTTCGGTTTATACTTATTCGGTTTTCTCACTCAAATCTCGGATAAGTATAGACTTTAATTTTTTTTTTAATGAATTTATCAATATGATTTTTTGCAAATCAATTAAATTAATTTGAATACGCATTTATATTGGAATAAGTTAAATTTATTTATTCATTAGGTTAATATAATTTTCTCACTGATATTGGCTGTTTAAATTGTATGTATATATATCGGCTCATATGGCGATGTGGTGAGCGAGTCCGACTCTTAGTATTAAGATCGTGGGTTCGAAACCCACTAAGGTAAAGAAATTTTTTTTTTCCCTACGTTATTAATTTAAGTTTGTGTAACAATCGCACAGGTGTTTTAGTCACTCAAAGTTTTTCATTAGGTTTCTACAGCTTTATCACCGATAATGTCTCTTGATATTGTTTCATCATATAAGAGGTGTCGCAGCTCGGTGTTAAGCGGGTGCGACTCGTAGATCAAATGTCTATGGTTCAAAGCTCGGGCAAATAAAAATTTTAAATTTTTTCTCTACATTTCATGTTCTGATTTATTCAAATTAATTTCATTAATTTAAATGCGTGTTAAATTTCCGCGCTTTTTTCGGGTGTGGTCAATCAAAATTATTCATTAGGTCAGTAGTGTTTCATCGTTCATAGTGGACAGTTGGTTACATTTGTGCTTTGTGTTTCACCTTCATTTGACTTCCAAACGTCAAATTTCATTTTCGAATTTGTTTCTGAGTAAGTTTTTGTTTTAATTTACATTTTTCTAATTCTTTTTTTGTACATTGTAAAATTCTATATTATATTTAATTTGTTTCACATTTTGTCCAAATAATTTTTTACACAAAACTTTTAATATTAATTAAAAAAAATTATGTTTGAATCATTTGTTTATTTTTTCCAATTGAAATCACATTCTAGAATTAGTTGTTTTATTATTAGTGATTGACTACAAGTATTTTTATTTGATTTCAAAATTTTTCGAGCTTGCGTTTATTCTCAAGAGATTCAATCTCATTTATACAAAATTTATTTATAATAAATATAACAAAATGAATATGTACTATGGTTCGATAAAATTTTTTGACGTTAGTGTTATTTTAGATGTAGAGTTTACTAATAAACACACAGTTTTAATATTAATAATTATAATTTTTATTTAAAGACGTTCATTCATCAACCTGTTTTGCTATGTGCGTTTATATGGAAACAGTATTTAAATTTGAAATAATTTTGAAATTTTTTTTTTGAAATTTTATTAAAATTTTTAATAATTACTAACTGATAAAAGTTTCAAGTATAGTTATCGATATAATTTTTGAGAAATATCGATTTATATTTTCCATTTAAACCTATGTTAAAGATTAATTTTTGTCACTTTTTGAATTTAAAATTTAACATTAATTACGTTTCGATTAATTTATATAATTGTATATTTTTTCTTTCTTAAATCATTTAAACTTTTTTATCATCATAATTATTTTTATTTGTCTACTTACAAGTCTCATGAATGTACGTCCTTAAATGAATAACTAAATAACTCTACAATCCGTTACTAAATATCGAAAAAAATTCTATCAAAATAATAAATAAAACTAAATTTGTATTCAATTGATTTCAACACTCCGCTCAATTCAAACAAAACATATTCCTATGGGCTTAGCAAATTTGTGAAATTTTTGATTTGATAAACCTTTGGTACAAATATCAGCCAGTTCATTTTTTGAAGGTATATAATCAATTTTTTTTAAAATTCTGATCGAATGAAATGTTATTTAAGTTCACGTACATGCGTGAACCTGTTTTGCTACGTGCGTTCATAGGGAAACAGTATGTAAATTTTAAAGAATTTTAAATTAATAGAAATTTTTTTGAAATTCTATTAAAAGTTTAAATAATTATTACCTGGTAAAAGCTTGTAAAAAAAAGTATTGGTATCGATATATTTTTAGAAAAATATCGTATTTATATTTTCCATTTAGTCCCATATTAAATCTTACTTTTAGTCAATTTTTTAAACTTAAAATTCAATGAAAATAATTCGATAACAGGTTATTTTTCTTGTCTTAAATCATAGAAAATCATTTAAACTATCGCATTACCATATTGTTTTTTGTTTCTCTACTATTATCGTTGACGCATGTACGCCCTTTAATTATTTGGAAATAATATATTTTGAAAATCTAAAAAACAGAATATTAAGTTGCATTAGCTAGCTGCGGTTTGTAAAATGAATGTTTTAATATTATCGTTAAACCAGTAATTTTTGAGGATAATCAATCAAGTATTCAATAAGTTAAGAATTGGGAAAGTAAAAGAAGTAAACATATTGGCATTAAATACCATTTCATTCGATCAGAATTAAAAAAAGATAATTTAAAAATTGAACATATACCTACAGAGAATCAATTGGCTGATATTTGTTCATACACTAGATAATAATAAAATTATTTTTAATTATTTTAATTATTTATCACTAAAATATATTTATTCATTAGGTTGGTCCAGTTTTATCACCGATTATGGCCGTTTAAATTGTAACAAGCATCAAGTCGTGTGGCAGAGAGTATAGCGAGTCCTACTCCTCTTACACAGGTATGGAGTTCAAAATCCAGGTAAGTAAAATTTTTATTTTTATTTTCTAAATCTCATGTGATAATTTATTCTTAGTAATATAATTAATTTGAGTGTGTGTTTTACTATTCACTATGAATAGCTTATTTATTTGACATTTATCTATTCCCTTCATTTGAATTCCAAATCTTAAATTTCATTTTCGGGTTTGTTTCTAAGTAAGTTTATGTTAATAAAGGTAAATTAAGATTAAATGAGCCATCTTTAATTGTTTATGCATAAATATTATTGCAAATTAAGCAATTTTTAACTTTTATGCCCAGAGATATTTTTGGTTTTTTTCAATTTATTTTACTCTAAATATCAGTTCATTAATTTAAATTTGTAAAATCGGTCTGCCCTATATCCTGAGAAGCGACGTTGACTAACTAAGGTTAGTATGATGTTTCTCAGGAAAAACTCGTTCGATTTGTTGCATGTGTTATAACACTATGAGAAATTGTGTAGTCAAAAATCAATTTTTTCTCGTTATGTCTGTCTAAAAGCTAAGCGCCTCGATAGGGGATTATGTATCAACTCATGATGACGGTGAGACGGGACATGCAAAAAAGCGCAGTCATCACTTAAAGTGAGTTAGGTATATCTAGACAGATAATGTACGGAAAAAATGATCTTGATTGCATGGATTTTTCGCCTGTGTTATAGCCTGTGATATATTGGATTGGTTTCATTCTGGGGTAAGTCAACTTATAACTGGGTTGAAAAATTGCCTAATTTTTCTTTTTAAATTTTTTTTATTTTCTTTTTTAAATATATTATTTTAAATTTGTAAATTCGGTCTGCCCTAAATTCTGAGAAGCGACGTTGACTAACTAAGGTTAGTATGATGTTTCTCAGGAAAAACTCGTTCGATTTGTTGCATGTGTTATAACACTATGACAAATTGTGTAGTCAAAAATCAATTTTTTCTCGTTATGTCTGTCTAAAAGCTAAGCGCCTCGATAGGGGATTATGTATCAACTCATGATGACGGTGAGACGGGACATGCAAAAAAGCGCAGTCATCACTTAAAGTGAGTTAGGTATATCTAGACAGATAATGTACGGAAAAAATGATCTTGATTACATGGATTTTTCGCCTGTGTTATAGCCTGTGATATTTTGGATTGGTTTCATTCTGGGGTAAGTCTACTTATAACTAGGTTGATATGGTTAATTCAAATGGACCTTCAGAAATATTTATGCATAAAGGTTATTGTAAATTAAGCAATTTTTATTTATTCCTTTTTTTTTTAAAATAATTGAATTTTTTTCCAGAGATATTTATGCTTTTTCATCTCCGACAATGTCATTCGTATAATTCTGTGTTTGTGACTTGTAAAATTCATATCCTATCCTAGAATTACCTTTTTTTATCATATCCTATCCTAGAACTTTCTTTAATTGTTTATGCATAAATATTATTGCAAATTAAGCAATTTTTAACTTTTATGCCCAGAGATATTTTTGGTTTTTTTCAATTTATTTTACTCTAAATATCAGTTCATTAATTTAAATTTGTAAAATCGGTCTGCCCTATATCCTGAGAAGCGACTTTGACTAACTAAGGTTAGTATGATGTTTCTCAGGAAAAACTCGTTCGATTTGTTGCATGTGTTATAACACTATGAGAAATTGTGTAGTCAAAAATCAATTTTTTCTCGTTATGTCTGTCTAAAAGCTAAGCGCCTCGATAGGGGATTATGTATCAACTCATGATGACGGTGAGACGGGACATGCAAAAAAGCGCAGTCATCACTTAAAGTGAGTTAGGTATATCTAGACAGATAATGTACGGAAAAAATGATCTTGATTGCATGGATTTTTCGCCTGTGTTATAGCCTGTGATATATTGGATTGGTTTCATTCTGGGGTAAGTCAACTTATAACTGGGTTGAAAAATTGCCTAATTTTTCTTTTTAAATTTTTTTTATTTTCTTTTTTAAATATCTTATTTTAAATTTGTAAATTCGGTCTGCCCTAAATTCTGAGAAGCGACGTTGACTAACTAAGGTTAGTATGATGTTTCTCAGGAAAAACTCGTTCGATTTGTTGCATGTGTTATAACACTATGACAAATTGTGTAGTCAAAAATCAATTTTTTCTCGTTATGTCTGTCTAAAAGCTAAGCGCCTCGATAGGGGATTATGTATCAACTCATGATGACGGTGAGACGGGACATGCAAAAAAGCGCAGTCATCACTTAAAGTGAGTTAGGTATATCTAGACAGATAATGTACGGAAAAAATGATCTTGATTACATGGATTTTTCGCCTGTGTTATAGCCTGTGATATTTTGGATTGGTTTCATTCTGGGGTAAGTCTACTTATAACTAGGTTGATATGGTTAATTCAAATGGACCTTCAGAAATATTTATGCATAAAGGTTATTGTAAATTAAGCAATTTTTATTTATTCCTTTTTTTTTTTAAAATAATTGAATTTTTTTCCAGAGATATTTATGCTTTTTCATCTCCGACAATGTCATTCGTATAATTCTGTGTTTGTGACTTGTAAAATTCATATCCTATCCTAGAATTACCTTTTTTTATCATATCCTATCCTAGAACTTTCTTTAATTGTTTATGCATAAATATTATTGCAAATTAAGCAATTTTTAACTTTTATGCCCAGAGATATTTTTGGTTTTTTTCAATTTATTTTACTCTAAATATCAGTTCATTAATTTAAATTTGTAAAATCGGTCTGCCCTATATCCTGAGAAGCGACGTTGACTAACTAAGGTTAGTATGATGTTTCTCAGGAAAAACTCGTTCGATTTGTTGCATGTGTTATAACACTATGAGAAATTGTGTAGTCAAAAATCAATTTTTTCTCGTTATGTCTGTCTAAAAGCTAAGCGCCTCGATAGGGGATTATGTATCAACTCATGATGACGGTGAGACGGGACATGCAAAAAAGCGCAGTCATCACTTAAAGTGAGTTAGGTATATCTAGACAGATAATGTACGGAAAAAATGATCTTGATTGCATGGATTTTTCGCCTGTGTTATAGCCTGTGATATATTGGATTGGTTTCATTCTGGGGTAAGTCAACTTATAACTGGGTTGAAAAATTGCCTAATTTTTCTTTTTAAATTTTTTTTATTTTCTTTTTTAAATATATTATTTTAAATTTGTAAATTCGGTCTGCCCTAAATTCTGAGAAGCGACGTTGACTAACTAAGGTTAGTATGATGTTTCTCAGGAAAAACTCGTTCGATTTGTTGCATGTGTTATAACACTATGACAAATTGTGTAGTCAAAAATCAATTTTTTCTCGTTATGTCTGTCTAAAAGCTAAGCGCCTCGATAGGGGATTATGTATCAACTCATGATGACGGTGAGACGGGACATGCAAAAAAGCGCAGTCATCACTTAAAGTGAGTTAGGTATATCTAGACAGATAATGTACGGAAAAAATGATCTTGATTACATGGATTTTTCGCCTGTGTTATAGCCTGTGATATTTTGGATTGGTTTCATTCTGGGGTAAGTCTACTTATAACTAGGTTGATATGGTTAATTCAAATGGACCTTCAGAAATATTTATGCATAAAGGTTATTGTAAATTAAGCAATTTTTATTTATTCCTTTTTTTTTTAAAATAATTGAATTTTTTTCCAGAGATATTTATGCTTTTTCATCTCCGACAATGTCATTCGTATAATTCTGTGTTTGTGACTTGTAAAATTCATATCCTATCCTAGAATTACCTTTTTTTATCATATCCTATCCTAGAACTTTCTTTAATTGTTTATGCATAAATATTATTGCAAATTAAGCAATTTTTAACTTTTATGCCCAGAGATATTTTTGGTTTTTTTCAATTTATTTTACTCTAAATATCAGTTCATTAATTTAAATTTGTAAAATCGGTCTGCCCTATATCCTGAGAAGCGACGTTGACTAAATAAGGTTAGTATGATGTTTCTCAGGAAAAACTCGTTCGATTTGTTGCATGTGTTATAACACTATGAGAAATTGTGTAGTCAAAAATCAATTTTTTCTCGTTATGTCTGTCTAAAAGCTAAGCGCCTCGATAGGGGATTATGTATCAACTCATGATGACGGTGAGACGGGACATGCAAAAAAGCGCAGTCATCACTTAAAGTGAGTTAGGTATATCTAGACAGATAATGTACGGAAAAAATGATCTTGATTGCATGGATTTTTCGCCTGTGTTATAGCCTGTGATATATTGGATTGGTTTCATTCTGGGGTAAGTCAACTTATAACTGGGTTGAAAAATTGCCTAATTTTTCTTTTTAAATTTTTTTTATTTTCTTTTTTAAATATATTATTTTAAATTTGTAAATTCGGTCTGCCCTAAATTCTGAGAAGCGACGTTGACTAACTAAGGTTAGTATGATGTTTCTCAGGAAAAACTCGTTCGATTTGTTGCATGTGTTATAACACTATGACAAATTGTGTAGTCAAAAATCAATTTTTTCTCGTTATGTCTGTCTAAAAGCTAAGCGCCTCGATAGGGGATTATGTATCAACTCATGATGACGGTGAGACGGGACATGCAAAAAAGCGCAGTCATCACTTAAAGTGAGTTAGGTATATCTAGACAGATAATGTACGGAAAAAATGATCTTGATTACATGGATTTTTCGCCTGTGTTATAGCCTGTGATATTTTGGATTGGTTTCATTCTGGGGTAAGTCTACTTATAACTAGGTTGATATGGTTAATTCAAATGGACCTTCAAAAATATTTATGCATAAAGGTTATTGTAAATTAAGCAATTTTTATTTATCCCTTTTCTTTTTGAAATAATTGAATTTTTTCCAGGGATATTTATGTTTTTTTTTATCTCTTTCTTATATTTTAGGAATACCTGTCCTGTAATTATATTAAGTGATGTCAAATTTAGGCTGATAGTATTTGGGGATTGTGAATTTTTTTTTTAGGAATTGCGGTAATGTTATCCAATTTGTCATGTTCCGGTCACGACAAATTGGATGATTATTTATCTTTTTCTTCTGTTTAAATGTAACCGGATGCACTTAAATAGAAGGAAAAGATCGTGGATTAGGCCTATAGGGGATACCACGTAAAAAAAAACGCGCTGATGTATCCTACCTCAATGGTAGTGTGGAAACGGATACAAATTTCTTTTATAATGATTTTCTTTTACAGTGAGAATTTTGGGTTACAAATGACAATCTTGGCTAAAAATGCAACGATCTGCCAAAATTTCAAGTATATCCATCGAATATAAATAATATCAACAAACATTTAAACAAACAACAGACTTAACAGCACACGTGAGTATTTGTTTTATGTTTCTTGTAAATAAGTCATCCAAAACAACATTTATCCAACTCAACAAGATTCAATGGTTTTCGTGATTCAATATTTTGTTTCATATAAATTATATTTGAAGGTATCATAAAGTTTCAATGCCGGAAAATATAAAATTTGTGCTTTTTATTTCTTTATAAATTAATAATTTATTAATTGATCACTAGAAAATAAATATTGGCTTAGGATATCGATTCAACAAAAGTGCTGTTAAATTAGTTGCAAATATTATTTTATTATTTTAACATTTGTACAACTTTTGCTTAAGCATTTTTCTGTATCTTGCGTTTTTTTTTCTTTCGATTCAATGCAACAATGATATATTTTTCGTATTTCGTCGTATTTCCTCCGAAATCTTACAATTTTCGAAAGAATATTTTCAACCAATTTCCTAATTTAATGTGTTATGCTATCTCTTACATTTTAGGATTAAAATTGATTAATAAAGCAACCCCAAAAACTAGCTTCAATCTGAACGAACTATTTTAGCCATAATAGATTAAAATGTTCTACCCTGTATATCCAGAATTCATGTTCCCAGAACATTTTTCCCAACTAGATTAATCAGCCCCTATATGCGTAAAATAGTATAAAATGCGAAATAAAAAACCTTATTTGTATCTTCGATTGTCAAGAAAGAAACAAGCTTTAAACTTTTTATTATTTTTTTATTTAAAATTTGCACTGAATTCTTAAGATCGTGTTAAATCGATCTTTACCGATGTCATTCACAGGTAATTACAGTAAAATTGCGTTATAAAATACTTGATATTAAATAAAATGACTTGCAGAGTTGCAGTACATGTAATAAATTAAGGGCATTATTTAATACTTGAAACAAAATAAGTAATTATGAATATCATGAATTTATAAATAGGAGCCGAGTCGAGTTGAGCCGGCTTCAACACAGTAGGTCTTAACAAAATTATTTACTTTCACTCATAGCACGTCGATCGACCACCGCGCCGTTGGCATTGTGCATGACTGTTCTACGGGGCAGAGGCATACTGGCGGTGTAATACGTATTGTTTTCAACAGTTAAACAATTTTTTAATTTTATTACAAGATAATTACTTTAATCTGATTACTAGACTCTTTTTTTTTATTTGTTTTCTTTCAAATTCAGTTTCTTTGCCGATATGTCCTAGATATCTTTCTTATTTATTCCAAATATATTGACACTTTGATTTTTATCTTAATTAAATTTTTCTTGTGTAATTCAATGGCACGCCTCACATAGTTCAAGTATCTTACAAAAGTGATTCAAGACTCAAACAGACTTAATACTCTTTCTATTTTTTATCAGGGTAAGCTTTCATTTGGGAAAGTGGGATCTTAGATTAAAGCAATTCTGGGTAAAATTTAAACGCAATTAGCAACTGTCTATGCATGGTATTTCAACAATTAACTCAGTCAATTGTTTGTTTTCACTTGTTTTAATTATTAGTTTTAATATTTACAAAAATATGTAAATATTATACATGCAAATCATATCTATTATTATTGATTTTAAAAATGAATCAATTGATAATTCATTTTTAAATCATATCTATTATTTATTATATTTAAAAAATGAATCAATTGATATAGAAAATATATAGAAAGAAAGTTACATTATCAGCGAATAACAAAGGCGGGTGTATTTTGATTAAAAAAAAATTAGGATATCGCATTAAAAACCCCTTTGAAAAAATCGAAAAAAACGCAAACAAAATTTTTGTTTTGGAATTTGATGAAACTCGACAGATGGGGTAATTTTGATCCTAAAAGTATAAAAACCAGGTTAATTTAATGATTGGATGTAGAGTTTCTGAGATATCGCAATATTTAGATCGATTTTAGCCCGTATCTCAAAAACTATTCAACCAATCATCAAATGAACCCGATTTTTGTACTTGTTGAGTCAAAATTACCTTACAAACTGAGTTTTATCCAAATTGGAGAGAAAAAAATACAAAAAAATTATCTATGAGTTAATGAATTCCATTTAATTAAAATAATTTCAGATAAGCACATTTGTCCAATTAGTTAAATAAAAGCCTAAGGCTTATTTATAATACAAATATCACACTATACGATTATATTTATTTATTATCGATAGTAATTAATTTTATAACTCCAGGCCTTTATTATCAATCTAAACAATTTAATTACTTTGTCAAATTTAAATTTTTTTTATTTTTGATCATTTAGCCGAAGTAGGAAAATGTATATCTCAAAACTTTTAGTCTAAAATTCTTAAAAATAAAACTTTCAAATTTAGTAAAACATTTTATAACATTAGAGAAATAAATCATAATTAAAAATAGTTCAAATAATAAAACATAGATGGCCTTGCGGACTTACGGTTAGCCTCACACCTACCAGACTCTTTCGATGAATAATAATTGGAATAAAATTTGTTTTAATCAATATTTAATTTATGTTTTACTTATATTATGATCTTCTGGCATTCATAAATAAACAAAAAAAAGTTTAAGGAAGCGTTGCACTTATCACGCGATGGATTAAGGGTTAATTCTGATTTGTGCTTGAACAGAATATTTACACAACTAGATTACTTTTAACAGAAGGCCACCCTGTACTAATACATTTTTTATATGATAGTAATATAAAAGTTTATGACAAGACTATAGTTTTGTTTTTTTATATTTTTTATATACAAATAAAATTTATATAAAACTTTATTAAAAGTGGAAAAAACTCATATTTTTATTTATATCAAACAAAAAAAAAACAACAGAAGTATATGTCTCTAGATATTAGATATACCTGTTTAGTCTGGGGCCAAACATGGTACTTTACAGTCTTTTTGGAAAATGAGGTTTTCATAGCACGGGTCATTTTAAAGCAAAGTAAAATTGGGGGCTGGAGAATAATTATATTTGAAAATTAAAATATATATTTATGTGTTTATTACTTTGCGTGTAAGAGTGGTTATCTTTTTTTACTTACATGTCGCAAAAAACAAACGATTGCGTAATCAACACTGTCTATAGATGGTATTTTAACAAATAACTCAATCAATTGTTTGTTTTCATTAGTTTTGCATTCTGAAATTTCTAGTTCTACATCGACTATCAAATATTACATTTGACCCGGACCCTACAGAACGTGCAGTAGGTACATAACACACCCATTTAACATTCAACACCTCCTCGACGTATGAAGTCAGTTGTTTTTTCTTTTTTTTTATGAATTTTGAATAATGGCTAATTTAACACATTCTTTTGTTTATTGTTGTTTTTTTTTTTTTATGAAATGTTTCAAACAAATGTGATACCAACAAAATAATATTTTATCAAATATTTACTTTATCGAGTTTATCAATATTTTAGTAGGTACACTCTGTGTCACAGAAAATAAGTAATCCTTGTATTTTTTGTGACACAGAGTATATATACTTTGAAGCACTCGAAAATTGTTACATATTAACTTGATATTTATAATTATTTTTCATTAGCGTAAAAGAGATTCGTCGTATAAGTCTATTTAAAACAAATAAACAAGCAAAGCAAAGTAAAAAATTTTGAAAAATGAAAAATATTTTTGTATTTTTTGATGATCAGTTTTCAGCAAAAAAGTACCCTTGTGATTTTTATATCTAGACCCATAGTTTTCGAAATAAGAATTCTTGAAATTGTGTTATTTTTCAATCACTGATGGAATTCGCTTAGATAATGTAGCTCGTGCGCTACGAATTTGTTTAATCTGAGTACATTCAAAGGTTTACAGAACGAAAACAGATCTTTCAATGAAATAATTTTAGTGAAGAATTCCCTTTGATTCTCGAATTATGTTTAAAAATTAAAAATAATTGTTTGTTTTAAAAATATATAAATTATTAAAATAAACAATTATAATATTTTATGTAACATTTTCCAAATGTAATAATTTCAGCCTACAGAATTGTATGCATACATTGTTGTAAACCTGTAAGCTTGTAAGCTTGTAAGCCTGTAAGCTTTCAATGCTACAGTTATATGATAAAATGATAATATTATACATATTTATAACTAATAGAAAATAGTTTTTTTAGAATCGAAACTCGAATAGAACGGATACAAACAATGATGTTAAATACGTTTTAAATAGCATATTAAAGCTCGTAAATTGAGATTTGTGCTTTCTCATCTGGAAAATGGAACTATGTGATCTACATCGATTACAAACTTCTTGTTATAAAATCATTATTTAATTCATAAAAAATTTGAAATTTTTCGTGAAAACGTCTTTTGTGAAAAATTCATATCGATTTTCTAAACGATTTATGAGAAATTATCTATTAAAGTCAGTGTTTTTACCAAAAAAAGTTTTCCATTTTTATGCACGGTTATTAATTTTGGTATGATTTTAAAGCTTAAAGCTCGAGGAATATCGATACAAAATTTTTAAAGTAAATGACTAAAAAACCAACTTATTGACTAAAAAACCAACATTTATTACGACTTCTTCATAAACCATCATTACCATCTAAAAAGGGCTCTTTTCATTAATTAATTTATCGTAGTCCGTACAGAGATAATAGTTTGAAATTTCTATAGAAGGCGTAATAAATACTCATAAATTAATACACAAAATATTACCTTCTTTTGAAATTTTCAATAACAGCTTTTCCAATAGATTGATAGCCAGTTCATTATTTTAAATGTATAAACCAATAAATAAAAGCCACTACCCTTTACTACCCGCGAAGGCGGTTATCTTGAAGTCCTCCCACACGTTACATCCCACTGATTAGTAAAGAAGCCGGGAATTAATTTACCATAAATAGAAAATTCACTATAAATTTTAAAATAATTTTAAACACTAAGGAATAAAAATATTAATCAGTACGAATTATATAGCATTTATGAGTATTTATACAATTACGTCTTTTAACTAATACCAATATTCAATTGTTTATTTTATTATTTTATTAAGAAATGTAATTAATAAATCTTTAAATAAATCTCGGCACATAAACTTTAACTATTTATTTGATATGAAACAACACCGTTTAAAAAATTATATGGTATTTATACAATTACTTCTTTTAACTAATACCAATATTCAATTGTTTATTTCATTATTTTATTAATAAATATAATTAATAAATCTTTAAATAAGTTTCAGCACATAAACTTTAACTATTTATTTGATATGAAACAAATTCGTTTGAAAAATTATATGGTATTTATACAATTACTTCTTTTAACTAATACCAATATTCAATTGTTTATTTTATTATTTTATTAATAAATGTATTTAATAAATCTTTAAATAAATTTCGACACATAAACTTTAACTATTTATTTGATATGAAACAAATTCGTTTGAAAAATTATATAGTATTTATACAATTACTTCTTTTAACTAATACCAATATTCAATTGTTTATTTTATTATTTTATTAATAAATGTAATTAATAAATCTTTAAATAAATCTCTGCACACAAACTTTAACTATTTATTTGATATGAAACAAATCCGTTTGAAACATTATATGGTATTTATACAATTAGTTCTTTTATCTAATATAGATAATTAATTTTTAATTTTAATATATTATTAATCAACACTTAACCATTTAAACATTTGACTAGAATGCATCTATCTTAGGTATAAATATTTATTTTGATAAAATATGAATTACATAATTAAAAATTTGTTTTTACAAGTTCAAATTATTTTGATATAAAAATTATTTACGTTCAAACAAAAATATCATTTTTAATGAAATAAAAATCTGAAGGTCATTTATTTAAAAATAATATTTTATTTTATTTAATAAGTGAAAATAACAACTAACTGAATGAATGGTTTAATTACCATATACATATGCTTAAGTAATAATGATAAAACTACTATAGGTATACACGTCGATTAAAATAACCATATGGCTTGTTATACATGTTATCAACATTAATAGATCACTGTGTAGATCAACAGCCATAAAGTACTTTACCTACAACAATTTATATATAAATTTTTTTTTATAACAAGTAAAAATAAACGTAGCGGAACCATTCAAACCAACCGTTATTGTTATAATTTTATTGAAAACGGAACGGTACGCGAATCCACAAATAAACTGCATATGCAGAAATACTGGTATTGGAATCGGGGTAATCGCAAATTTAAAACCTCATCCTCTTAGTTAGTGCCATAACGTACCAACGTTACGTAGTACCTACATGTAAATGTAAATATTTGTTTTAGTCAATAGAAAATAAAAATAATAGAAGCTTGCTACTACTAGCTGCTAATGTCTAAAATTATTGTAGATACACTGTAAAAAAAAAACAAAAGGTGTTGTGGGGATACCAGGTAGGAACTATATTCCTATCTATATACATATAAATGTAGCGCTTACTTTTTTACTCAGATTTGTTTTGATTTTTTTTTAATGGTTTAAATAATTGATTATGTTCAATTTTGAAATTAAACCGAACACATCGTCGGATTTTGGTGTCGTTTTAAATTGTTGCACATTAAATTTTTGGTTTTACCTCCCAACCAACAAATAAATTAGAACGTGCGATAAGGAACATAGTTCCATAAACTTGATTGAAGTGAATCTGCTCATGTTGATGCACATAACAAGTGAATATTTAAATAGTCAACAATCTCAACACTTATTTCAAGAATTAAATAAAAATTTTTTTATCAAATGTGTTTGCTATCTCCTTAAGAATAATTTCTTTCTCGCAACGAGAACTTTTTTTACAGTGTATATAGTTCTGTATGACCTAAAAACTTATTCCATTTAATTTATTACAATTTCTAATCGAATTTTACACATACCACATTCTAGTCGCAATGTATGATCAAGTATTATTTTTCCTAGAAAGCAACACAAGTTCATTTGTTTTTAGATTTTTTAATAGTTTTTTATACGAATCGAATATAACCGGATGGTATTTAATTGCAGCCGATTTTCAAAACTCAAAAATAATTGTTTCCTTTGAAATATTGATTTTTGGGTTGAAATTTGGAAGCCATGATAGTTAAATTTTGAAAAATATTGCAGTAACGTTATATTTGAAAAGTATGGACTAAAATTAGTGGAATTATATACTTGGTATATTCAATATATGGATAAAATTTGGTTGATATACAGCGAAATCAATTTTTTTGGATTGTATTTCAATAGAACCAAGATGAACTGAACTTTATGAACACTTACAATAATAATTGTTGTGGTACGGAATGCTAACTCAATTCAATAATAAAAATTATAGGTAATAGCCATTATAGTTTTAAAACTGTCATATCAACTAAATGAAATATTTAATTGTGTATAATTATTGGTAATTATACCTATATTATGAAAGTGTTGTTGTCTAGAAACAAGGGAGCACAGGGCAGAGAAAGGTAACAGGGAAGCAGGGTAGCTATAAGTGATAATAAATAATATACCTAAAAGCAAATCAATAAATTTTAAAAGAGGAAATGGAACAAAAGATGGGATAGGTGGAAGCAAAAAAAATATAAACTTCGAAAAATATCGGGCCTCTTCGTGTACTTCGCCTTCGGGCCTTTCGTTAGTTTAATATAAGTCGTACTCAGTAAATTGAAAAAAATCTCAATTCTCTATCAATATTTGGATTTCATAATTTTTATCAAATAAAAAAAGCCGCTACAAAAAGTATGAGTAGAAATGAAATTCACTTTCATTTAACCATAAAATGATCTTAAAACTTAGTTACTTGAACTCAGACCATTCCGATAGTGAACCGTTGGTATTCGTGGCTTTAAAACATTCTGTTGTAGCTTTTCTATAACACAGATATTTATTGTGATATTTACTTAAACAATGGATATTATTGTATTGTTTTTGTTTGCTATTCTGTTTTTATTTCATGGATAAAAATCTACATGAATGAATTTAGCTACAAGCTACCAGCCACGAGCAGTTAGTTACTAAAACTGTTAGTTCTACTATTTTTTTATTACATATAAAAATTTCATGTCACGATGTTCGTTTACACTAAGCTCATCCAATTCAACTCAAGGGATTTCAACGAAATTTTGTATATGCGATTCTTTTGTTCTAAATTATAAGATAGATAAGATAAGATAGAAATCGATATTTTTATCTCGATTAGTGAATGTCAATTTTTACCCGACTGCGTGACTCAAACGAGTGGTAATGTGTTTATCAGTCTACATATGCATGTGTGTTTCTATGTGGCAGACACCGAACGCATAGGCCGATTTTTATTATTCTTCCTGCAGTTCATATAGTGACTTTAACAGTCGGATCCCATTATAGCCAAAACCGGCTAAAATCTTTCCAATAATGGGTCCCGACTTTTAAGTCACTATGAAAACTACTGGACTGGTTTTTTTCTTTTCAGTCTATTTTTTTTTTTTTTTTTGACGGTGAATTCAAAGTTTTTTTTTTTGTAGAAAAAGAGTTAAATTTACTTCTAAGTTCAATAAATTTTCAATAGATGGCAGTGAGAGTTATATTATTTCCCTCAAACAATCTTATTCTTATTCCAAAAGATGGCATTGTATTTCTAATTCAATTATTTTTCTTGATGATCCAATTTAGTGGATACCCTCCTCACATTAATACAATATAAGCAACGTGCGTGTTCAGTAATTTGTCCAAAAATATTTAATTTCATTTTACTGATTAACAGCGTGCAGCGTGGCCGAATCAGCTAGAATATATATACATTTATGTTATATGTTGATATATTCCTGTGATCATATCGATAAATATTATCAATGGATTAACTTGAAAAAACATTAATTTGTTTTATTTCTAATTCTTTTTGTATCATTTTTTATTTTATCTCTCATCAACAAAACATTATCTCTTTTATTTATCTTTATTAAAAATATACACTTCCAGCAAAAAAACAAAAAAAATGTTTTTTATAAGCTTTTTATTAATTCGCTTTCTTGCCTGTCTGTTTGTCGATTGGATTTAAACCTAGTAGGATAATTTACAAGCACCATATACAAAGGCTTTAACAGCTTTTGATCCATGGAGGACAAAATAGAGATTTTTGTTTAAATTTGTCAATAGTTTTATAAAAAAAAGTATTTTGGAAAAAACACACTATCTATGGTATTTTTATGGCCCTGCCACGAAGACGTACAGTATAAGTAGGCTGAGTAGCAATGTAGTCATGTCTGTGTGCTAAGTCCGTCAGGTAGTTACCAGTTTTAAACAATAGATGCTTTGTCGACAGCAGTCAAGTAGCCTTATATTCTTTAGGAGTAAACTCCAAAAATGGTTTGATTCAGAAACTGTCAAATTATCTATAATTTCACTAAGTTTTCGAAAAAGTTCCAAAAAAACATCCATATAAATATTCTTACCTTTAATAAAATCCACAGCCATTTCCAAACCATACGTATCCTTATCACAGTCATCCAAAATATGTGCACCAATTGTTATATTTGGCAATAATTTTGGATTCGCATTAATGCGATCCAGCGTATACAGCATAGTTTCCAACGCTTGCACACCCCCCTGTGGCATAATAGGACCACACGTAATAGAGTCCTCACGTTCATGCACCATCATTAAACCCCCCAACACAATATTCCCCTCAACCACAGCCTCTTTTTTCACTGGCCATAAACCTTGATGATTTAATAATGGCGGCACCACCGGTTCTAATTCAACTAACGTTTCCTCTTCTTGTAATGAACGAAATGTCCGTTGAGTGATTTCACCATGATGTCGTAAATGATGACCCAAAAATGGATAGAAAATTGGATCGATTGTCGGTAACATTGATAAATATTGATTGTTTTCATGTAATTTATATTTTCTACGCTTATTAAAAGTCACTTGATCCGTATGACGTAAGTGCGGTAAATGTTTGGATCTTTGTACACTAGAGGTCTCTGCTGTTAATATTTTTTGATATGATGACGTTTGTCGATGATTATGATGACCGCCATTATTATTATAACAGCATGTTAATGATATGTAAATTATAATGATTAATAAAATATTAATAAAATATTTGTACATTTTTAATTATTTTATTAAATAAAATAATATTTTAATAATTTAGATATGTTGATTATTTATAATAATTTAAACACTATACACACACATAATTAATAATTCATTAATGGATCACATCTGCAGTGACACTTAAAATGTTTTGTTTTTGAATTTTTAATAAATGATATATTTTATTGATATGGTACAGTTTTTTATAATTATTCATTTTTATGATTCTGTGCTTGTTTTTTTCACTAATTCTAGGACCTGAAAAATTTTGAACCGTGTGGTTTGAGAAAAAGAATGAGTTCAAAACTAATTGAAATAGTTCAAGAAATTGAGCAGGTAGGTAAAGCTATTATGCCTGAAAACTATTTTTCTTATTAATTTTTACCCCGACTACGGCAAAGGGTATGTTTTTGAGCCGTATGTATGCATGCATATATGTATGTATGTACGTGGAAATTAAATTGCTTTTTATTTTTACGTGTTTTCTACATGGGACTTTGATTTACATACAAGTTTTATTCACAATGCTATGAGACTTAGTATAAATCAAAGTACCATGTAGAAAGCACTCCCAAGTAATTTAAATTTAATAGAGTTCTCTAAAATGTGTGAAACAAGGTTTTTGAAAAAAGGGATTAGACAGTGATTTATTTTTTGAAATTACAATTAGTTCCCTTTAAAAGCTACAAAATTTCATACAAAATTGCACAGAGAATTTTTGTAAAAGCGTTTGAGAAGCTTTCATTGCTTTTTATCGAATATGTATTAAATTTGAACAATTTAATGATATTAGATTCGCTCCGTTGATGGCAAATTATTATTAGTGAACTAAAATTTGCTCAGTAATTTAATTAAATATTATTTCAACTCTCTCAATTAATGAATACGTAATTAATTTTTAATGGGGTTACATGAGTGATACCAAAAATGTTTAAATTTCACACAAGATAGCTATATGCTATAAGTAGCTGATATTTTTTTTTGTGGAAAAGGATCTAAGGAAAAAAGCTATGCTTCGTATTCAATTCTTCCGCTTTAAGTAATAAGGATAAAGTTAATAGTGTGTGTGTGACCTTCTTTCTTGCACACGTGCCCCAAGTTCGTAACAAGAATAATAATGTGATGTTTGGAAAGCCGTGTGTGTTGCTGCTGAAGTGGTATTATTTTGTAATATTACAACAAAGTTGAAGTTAGTTAGAATGTACTTAGAAAGTTATGATGAAGATCTTCTCTCTACCTATTATTTATTATTAATTTTTAATTTTCTAGTAAGCTGTCAAGAAAAACTTTCTTAATAAATAGAAAGTTCTCATTTAACATTGAACAAGTGCACATTGAACATTGAACATTGAACATTCAACACTGACATTAATAAGTTTTCTTGTATGTTCTCATGTAAGTATCTCAAGAGTAGTAATTAATATTGTTCTGCAATACTTTTATGTGTTCATAGATGTGATAGTAAGATTTTAGATCTCTTACACTACTACTACTAGTACGCAATTCAACTTAATATCTAAAAGGAATAAATTAATGCAACATTGAAATTTCCCACAATTGTTTAT
The DNA here is from genome assembly GCF_905475395.1 of Chrysoperla carnea. Lineage (NCBI taxonomy): Eukaryota > Metazoa > Arthropoda > Insecta > Neuroptera > Chrysopidae > Chrysoperla > Chrysoperla carnea. The sequence goes on from NC_058339.1 coordinate 93,399,720, forward strand.
AAAGTTGTAAAGATTTAAAAGTAAAAAAAGTCGACTTCGTAGGAGCGTACCTAGCCCCCTTTTTTGGGGGGTAGTTAGAAGTTTTAATCAGATTTTTACAAATTACAATAAAAACTATGCATCAAATAAAATAAATTTAATTCAGAGTTTTCGCTAAAGTATTTCGACTTTCTAGCTTCAAAGTTGATCGAGATATACCAATTTTTCGCTCATTCAATCAGATGAAAAAGGATCTATTTTTTAAATCGTTAGAGATAGAACAAAAGTATGAGGGTAAAAGTTATTCCTTATAACAAAATTAACAACTTTTATCTGAATCATTCTTTCGTAAACATCACTGTTTACCCGTGAGGGTAGTATTTCGTAACATACTTACGAAATCTTTGAAATTTTTGAAATATTTTGGCTAAACACAAACACACACACATTGTCAGCCACATTTATAGCGATCTAACTTTAGTATTCACATTTTTGAACACAAATATAACATAGACGATATAATTGAAAATAGAATGAAATGTGTTTAGAATCTAAAATAGAATAAGTTAGTTTGGTACTATTACAAGTAGAACTAGGTGGGACTAAAGTAGTATATTTTACTTCTTTGGTAGATAAAAGCTTAGTAATTATTACTAATAATAATGAATACACTAGATCACTATATTACTAACTTTACTAACAATTTACTTACTACCTTTCTTATATATATATATACTCATAAGCTCGAAGCTCGTCACAGTGAAACTGCACTTACACGAATTACGAAATTTCGCATATGAATCAATGCTATTTAGTAAAGTTTTATTGTCACACGCTCTCGGCTTTATTTCCATAGTAACATAGAAGTTAGACTTATGACAACCATTACTTAAAATTTTCCACAAAGCTTTCAAAAATCTGTTCGGATCAAATCTTAACATAAATATCGAAATGAGAACCTATCTAGTCAATATATTGATTAATTTTTTAATATTTATATCGATTTGTGAAGTAAATAGTAAGCCATTAAAGGGGAGTATAGCACAGAAGTACAGAAGCGAGGGAGAACTTCGCTGGATAAACATTCTACGTCAAGAACATTCAATATTCAGAGCTCTGGGTAAGATAAAGTATCCACACGAATCAAAGAATAATGCTGCGGTGAAAATTGCCTTAGATTTGGTGCCATACTTTGAAAGCATTCACACAGGGCATTCTATACCGCAAGAAGTGCAAGAAATAGCACGTATTCTTGGTTTACAAACTAAACAAGTTCGAAAAGCAATTAAAGAATCCACTGGTATGACCGCGAAAGAAATATTTCAAGACCAGTTCCAGAATTCAGGAATAGGCGTGATTAATCCGGTCGATACAGTTTATGCTTATGTTTTAATTTGGAGTTCACTTGGCTTTTTATTAACAAGAATGTAATTACATTCAAACCATTTAAGTGTGTGCGAAAATTGTGAGTTATTATACGTTGAATTCGAAAAATTGTGAGTTGTTTAACGATTTATATCAATACTATTAGCAGTGTGACACCCTATATATAAATTATAAATTCGATATTGTTTGAAATTAACAAATTATTAAATAAAAAAAATGGTGTCGTTTGTGTGTTCGTCCCTTAAGTGTGATGTCATGCAACAAATTATTTAACGTACAAACAAATTTATATATATATATATGAAAAATTATTTTGTTAAACAAACAATATAATTGGGACCAGGTGGGGTAATTGATCACCAGAAACAGTACGCTTGAAAATTTAAGAGGTTGGTGTAAAAAAAACTAGTAATAAAAATTCCCAACAAGAGCTTAAAAAATATACAATCGTGGAATATTGCAGTAAAAAGATTATTGAATAAAAAAAATTGCAAAAATTATTTCGGACTTTCGAAAAACAAAGATTCCATATTCCAATATTTTTCCCACTTTGAAAATTGCAATTTGGAAGATTTTAGGTCACGAACACAGATTATAATTTTTAATTTATAACTCCAGATGGCTCTGGTTTGAACGGTAATGAAAGAGCAGACAAGCTGGCCAAACTGGGAACCACCATGGCTCCCACTCAAGAAAAGCTTGCGAGGATGCCATACCAAGAAGGTCTTAACAGATTAGGAGATAATCTGAAAAACCAACAATTAAAGGCATGGACCAGCTACGAGGGAGGCTGAATCGCCAAAAGCCTGTTGGGTGAAGGAAACTCGCTCGGTAACAGAGCCGAGGAGATCTTGAAACTAAACAGAGCTGATATTAGAGTCATCGGAGAGTTACTTACAGGGCATGATAACCTGAACAAGTTCCAACATCAGATTGGAAAAAGACAATGTCCCGCGTGTGACAGATGCGGGGAAAATTCAGAAGAAACATCGATCCACTTTCTCTGTTACTGCCCGGCGCTCAAACAGCCGCGAAAGAAATGGTTTGGTCCGGCCATAGTCGAACCAGAAGAAATTAGGAAACTCAGCGCTAGGCAAATCCTGGGTTTCAGTATATCAGTTGGTTATAATAGCCACTGAAAAGTGTAGCGGGGATAGAGTACAAGGGTCTATTTGGCTAGGTGCTCTGAACCATTGCTTCGAGACCCGATGCTCGAGCATGACCCGCTAACCTCCATACCCCATACCCAACTCCAGATGGCTCTACACTAAAAAAAACCTCAATTTATTTGATTAGAAGACAAAATAAGTACAAAAAATTAAAAAAAAAACGATCCTAAGGTACGAAAATTGTTATCAAATACTACGTACGACCCCTGACTCTACATATTATGAGAATGGGGGAATGTTTTATTAATTATACATATCTGGATGGGGGTGTTTTGTAGTACCAACATTGTTATATTGGGGTTGTTGTATGATTGTTAGTTAATACATAGTTTGTTGTTGTTTGTGATGTTGGTACTTAAAAAAATATGTTACCTTAATAATATTCCTTATTGTTCCTTGTTCTGTTTTAAATATTAAAAAAATTTAATTATGAAAATTTGGATCGTCATTAGATAAACGACCCTCTGCCCCCCAACCTCACTCTCCTACCATAGGAACATATTTGCTCCCACGATAATGTTTGCGTTTTTGTGCATTGATAATTATGAAAATTTAAAGTATTAATTTAAAAAGTCAAATACTTGTTTTATTGTTTAAAGAATTAAATATTAAAGCTACTTTAACTTTATACTTTATGAATTAATTGTAATATAAGTTTAAAAAAGACATACTTCTGATTTACTAGTCAACCCAATATGTGTCTCCATTACCTTCATTTAGTTTGATCAAGATATTTATTATGACATAACATAAAATTTCCTTATTCTTACTTTAAATTATCTCTATTATCTTTAACTTCTTCTGATAACTCACAACTCATTTTTTTGAATGAAAAATATAAGGAAAATAGTTTCAAATATGACAACTTTTCAATACACCTCGATTTTAAGTTAATCATTCTTCTGCCAATCATATCTCGTAATAATTCTACATTTTCCGAATTTATGATATAAAATAGTTGTAGATAAAACAATTGAATATGATTACCTAGAATCAATCTCATTTCTATATAACATAACATTTCTAAGTAAAATGAATCCTTTTTCAAATTAAAATATGCATTGAATTTATTGTTTTTGATTGCAAAGGATTTGAATTGAATTTGTAAAGGATTTTGAATTCAAAAGGATGGATATTGAATCATAATGGTTACCAGTTTGATGAATTGTTTGTGAATATCGTATCTAGAATCTGTTTTGTTCCATGTATTTGAAATTCTATCACTTTCTAAGTACCTATATAGAATGTATAATAGATACCTTTAAATATTATAAAATTATTATTTTCTTCATATAGTTTCGAACCAATGTTCATTTTATCATTTAGAAAACATTTCTAAGTATTAGTTGGTATTACATCAGCTTTACAGGATGGCCTGTTCAGAAACAAAACTTCAATTACTCACCCAAAATATGTATTTTTGATAGGGTGAAAGCACGCGTCTTGGAAAATACAATTATAAAATATTTTTTCGTAATTGCTGTGCCATAACAGGCAGTTTTAAAAGAATTTTTCAAAAGAGAAACGAAAAAATGCGATTAAAAAATTTTCGTAAAAGATGGTGTAACGTCATAATGTTAATTAATCATTGCATACAGTGTATACTATTCAATTAACATTATTACGTCACAACGATGTTTTACGAACACTTTTTTTGTCGGACAATTTCGTTTCCCTTTTGAAAAGTTCTTTTATAACTGTCTGTAATATTAAAATTATTATGAAAAAATAAAAAATAAAAACAGTTTTGTTATAAAACTTGATCTCTCACTTTTTGTCAAAAAAAATTTGGTTCCAAATCTCAATGAATTTTCGCAAACTTAAACTTGAAGTTGAGTGAAAAATAATAATTTCAACGCGTTTCAAATATGAATTAAAACAATGGTTCACTGAATATCAAGCAAAATATAAAATCCTAAGCTGTGAATAATAGACATCGAACAGAGAATGAAAAAATTATAACCGAAAAAAAAAACATCTAAAATTTATGATTTATCGACTCACAAGAAAAAAAAAAAGTGAACATTTCATACAAAAAGAAAGACTGTGGTTGAATTGGTTGCTGGCTACTATTGTGAAAAGTTGCCTATTTTTTTGTGAAAGAAAATATTAATAATAATAATAATATTCCATTTATAACGAAATGAAACGTATATTATGTTTAAAGTGGTTCGACTATCAACTCGTTAATTTGTATGACAAAATGTATTAAGGTGCTTTAAAAATATCGTAAAAGCGTCAAAAACCAAATTTGTTTTGTTTTCTTTTTGGAAAGTTCTTTAAGGTAATGTTTTTTTGGCATAAACCACTTTTTTGATGCTCATTCACCGATTAATTTTTGTACAATTAACATTATTGTGAATTCTTCCATAAAATACTATGATAAAAATCACAATTTTAAAATGAAATAATTCAAAATTTTCTCGTAAGAGGTCCCAAAGCTGTGTTTTTTGTCATCAAAATCAGTAATCTGTTCTTCCCATTCATTGTACACTTTTTTGTGGAATCACCCTGCATCATTTCGATTAACTTTGGCGAAGGAGATCAAAATAACATTAAAGCCGAATAATTTTTGATAAAAGACATGAACTGAAAAGATTTTCTCTCAATAATAATTCGTCACGTCATTATCGACAAGTATTTCATCATCATAACAACAACAAAGGTGCGATGTTTTCATTTTACTTTTTATTTTCCTCTTGTACAAAACAACCCATAAATTCCCTTTCAACATTTACCTTTTAAAAGAAAACTTACGTCTTAAGGGCTGATGCACATAAATAAATATATTCTGATAGAACATAAATAAATTTTAAGCAAAAAAAAAAAGAAAAACTTTAATCAAACTTCCTTCCTTCCATTATAAACACAACGAAAGAAAATCTATGATAGATATTATCACATGACTCCCTTGAACAGTTAGTCAAAACGATAGATAGATGCTACATTGATTCTACGAGTAATTGTAGATAATTGTAAGTCTGGAACCAGTCGAAGGATTTTTCAGAAATTTCAGAGTTTCAAATATACGAATTTAAAAGGGAAACGAAAACGCCCGACAAAAAAATGTTCGTAAAACATCGTTGTGACGTATTAATGTTAATTAAATAGTATACACTCTATACAATTATTAATTAACATTATGACGTAACACGATCTTTAAATCACGATCTTTACCTGTAACTTTTAAAAATATAATGAAAAAATAAAAATTAAAAACAATTTTGTTATAAAACTTAAAATAAATTTTTTTCAAAATCTCAATTCCTTGTTTTTGCTACAAGAATTCAAGGAAGTAACAACGAAAACAGAACAAATTCTCGAAATTAATCGAAAACACAAAAGATGAATCGAAAGTTTTAAGTGATTAGAGATCTTAAGTTATTTTTTTAATTTAATTAGATAATAAATTAGTAGCTACCTAAAAACCTGAGTGAATACACCATTTTCTATATAGAAAAAGGTGTCGAAAGATAATTAAAAAAGTTTTGTCATCAAACTACAGGTATTCAGAATCAGGATATATATATTATCTATTATCCTTTTAAGATATTTATCGTTTGTGTATCCTTTTCGAATCACTTTATTCGATATCAATTACAAATTGAATAGTTTTATCATACAACAAAAAAATCATTTTGAAATTGTTTTAGAAATCGACTTTCTAAGATAAAATTAAGGGCGGTATGTTATGACTAGCTCGACTCGTTCTAAAATCGTATTTTCTAAAACGTAAATTTTATGAAATCTTAGTTTGTGGTTAATGTTAATGAATGAAAATTTTAATTAAATTTGAGAATAATTATTAATTAGAATAACTTATTATACATTTTAATTGAATGTATGTTTGGTGTTTGAACGCTAATGAACGAACAACGCAACGTACGTAGAACAAACTACGTAAAACAACGCTTTCTACGTACATCAACCAGCATGACATGTGTTATGTGTTCCATATCTAACACACATCACACCTTCATCTACATCGTTGATAACACACACAAGTTCGTTATGTTCTTTGGTGGTAAAGAAGTAATCTTATCTATTTGGTGTCAACATATATTTATTAGATGGATGTATTTACAACAACGGATAATTGGGGGAGAGGCTAGTAAATGGGAGCACTAGAAATTCACCGCTGGTTTATAACACCGTAAGGTTCAATACTCAATAATAGACCTGATTTGGTAGAAAAGTTTTTTGTCTTCATATAATTTTATCTATCTTCGATTTATGAATTATTCAGATTTAAGTTTTGAAAAAAATATTATTTTTTAAGAAATTTGTGAGAATTTCTCTCGTCATGAGAGTAAAAATGTAAGCAAACAAATATTAACTTCGGAAACATTTGGATTTGTTCGTGAACTTTCGATAGTTTCATAATACATCGAAAAATGCGTTTTCATTTGTAGAAACAGCAACAAATTTGTTGACTCTAATATATTTACAGAGAATTGAAGTTTTCTAAAACTAACAAGGAAACATAATAATTATAAAGATTGTGAACAGACTTAGAAAAAGGTTTTTAAAAGATAATTTTATTAGTTCTTTTGGACCTGAATATGGACTATACAAGCAGTTGATTAGGAAAATTAGGCTCATTTTAGTTTTCTCCTCACCTCACTCTAATTGATAGGTACTACCTTGGGGATTCTAGGTACTTTTTATATCTACCAAATATTTGATTACATAACTGTGTGTCAGGCTTCGTGTTTGATATAGATAGGGCTTAATAAAGTCAAAGAGGGTGGCATTCATGATGAACTAGTAATGAATTATATTTTAGAATGCACCCCATATATCACTCACATCACCACCTCCTAGAGAGCTCGCAGAGGAATATTTCCATATAATCAACACATGATAAGAATGCATTTCACGTAAGGTATTATTATTATTATTCATTGTACAGAGCTACAGCTACAGCTAAAGCTATACTGCATGGAGCTATATAAAGGACAAGCACCTGTCACTATCAATTATTTCTGTGTGAGTTATTTCATGCATTTTTTAAGATCTGTTTATTAAAAAAGTTTTACATAATAGAAAAGTATCTGCATGACCGAGCTTTACTCACTATTTTTTGAGTTAAAAAGACACAAATTTTATCACTAATATAATAACCATTTAAAATGTCTTCACACAAATACCAATTTGAATGTCCCGCTAAAGAACTTTATTTCGTCACCAATAGATGTCAGGAAGAGTCTTATATTGCAGTCAATGTTTCAATTTTTTCTGAAAACCCGGATAAAAAGACGTTTTCTAAAAACTAAACCTAGTAAGATCGATTTTTCTTATCAAAAATTATTAATTTCATGAAAATTAGTATGCAGAAGGATCGTTTAAGGATGTATGAGCATGACAACAATGTTTGATTTAAAGGCTTAAAATTTGTTTGTAGGTAGTCTTTTACTCAAAGAATATGTGGTTAAAATTTCAGCTTAGGTTACCGTGCAAATTTTTAAGAAAAAAGTCATTAAAAATCGATATAAAATACATTGGCTCTTATGGAGGAATCTCAAAAAACGACATATTTTGGAAGTTTTTGATAATTTTCATTTGGAATGAATGAAAACAAATTTAAAAAAAACTTTTTAATAGAAAGTAAACATATTAGCAATGAATTAGAAAAGAAAAAAACTAAGTGTCACCGTCCATATAAGGGATGTATGAGCAGGCTAGATTAAGGGTTGAAATTATTTTAAAATTAGTTTGCAGGAGGATCGTTTAAATATCTAAGATATTTTTTTTAAATAATTTTGACTTTGAAACCATTTAAAATAGCATTGATATGTCAGTATTGATCAGTTCAGTGATCAGTATTGATCAGATTAAAGTAATAAAATTATTTGAACATAATATTAATATTATTGTAAAAGGAAATTGTATAATATTGAAATTGAATATTATTATATTATTGTTATTGTTATTGATTCTGTTTGCATATCAATAGATAGGTAATTATTGCTATTTGGTAACAACTAGTAATGATAACAATATTGGTAACAATAAAACCCTTTATTTATCAGGAACATAAGCAGTCAGCATTCGTTATAGCTACGTGCTATTAATGCTTATTAAACTAGAAACCATTTTCATTTAAAACAATAAAATATCAAATATCTTCGTATAGATATCGTTGGCATCCACTCAAAACAATTGATAAAGGTGTGTTATGTGTTGTACCAGGACCTGACCTCCATATTAACATACATGCAATGCATATTTTATTCTACTAGCGCGACTCGTGCGGAATTTCGCTCCAACAGCACCGTACCCTATCAAGTGGTGAAATAAATTAAAAGTTCTTAATTTAAGTTTAGAAGAACATGTATTAAAAATAGAAATAATGTGTGTTGAGCATTAGGAGAGCATCTGTAAAAAACTAACATGTTTGCCTAATAAACTTATTATTTAAATTTATGATCGTTTTTCAATCAAATTATTTGTGTAGCGTGTTTTTTTCTAAGCGGTACACTTTTAGACCGTGAGTTTATTTTTTCGTCAAACCTAGACATAATAAGCTTGAAAATGAAGCTAGAATCCTGGCCTTAGGAAACGGTTGGACAGGAAAAAACTGCCTACAGTAATAATAATATATTAGATAGTTATTTAACTAATACTAATATAATTATTATCTTGTTCTTAAAACTTACTTAACGTACATGCATGCTAATTTAGTTACCTACTTATTACTAATATTAGAAATGTACATTACTTATAAATATACTAAATGCAATATTTGACTTGCAAACTAAATTAATTTCTATGTAATGTATGTATGGTTAGAATTATATGTATACAAGGGGTGGCATTTTAAACGATACACCCAAAAATATACTAAAATATACCCTACTAAATATACTACTTCGATATAGAAGAAATTTGGAAAGCGTTTGGAAATTTTTATGTTTCTGTTAAAAACTAAAAATATTTAAAAAAAAAAAAAACACTCGAAAAGTAATCAACTTTTTCTTGAAAATGGATATAATTTGCAAATAGATAAAATTTTATCGGACAAATTAATTTACATGAAAGTGCAAAATACATGTACTACAATAATTGTTGTCTAAATCAGATTTTGGATAGGTGATACATTTTAGAAGTTTTTGTATCGCTTTAAATGGCGCACCTTGTACTTAGAAATGTAATTGAATTCTATGTAAAATGTCGAATTTACCACAACAATAATAATATTTCTGAGAAACTAACTCTAAAATTCGAATTAATAATATTTATTTTTATCATTAATCTATTTGATTATTAAATACACATAGTTAGGAACAAAAATAACTCATGCGTAAATATGGAATTCGTTAGCATACGGTCACTCACTATGTACACAGGTACATAGAAAGATCTTCCACGAATTCGAATTTGTCAATTGATGTATAAAATTAAATAAATTTATAAAATTAATTTATCTTTCTTAAATAAATAATAATTACTTCTTAAATAAATAAAATTAAATATAATTAATAATTTTTTTTTTTAAATAATAAATTTATTAAAATCATTTCAATAAACTTTGTAATAAAGGTATAGCCAGGGTTGGATTATAACCATTAGACAGAAAGTAATTAAAAATGTTTCATTCAAAGAAAATTTAATTGGAAAATTAAGAGTTTCAATGACTATTCTTATATGTTATTTTTTCAGCAAGTTTTTCTTTCTGTTCACACGCCCCATTTTGAAGCTTATCATAAAAATGTATCGTTTAGGAAAAATCAGGCTAGTCGAAGATAGTAACATAGTTCCAACCGGGTGTCTCACGACACCTCTCGTTTTCTCTACGAAATTTGTTGTAATATTTATTTACTAGAGTCTCCAACATTGGTAAATTCGGTCCTAGGGATAGCTAACTTTGTATTTCTTATTTGTACGTGTCTATTTAAACAAAATTGTATTTCAAATAATAAATATGACATAAAATAAAATAAATTGATTATTATATTTGAAATATTAATATTAATATTAATAAATAATTTGAATATTATTTATTGAAAATAAATTTTATTTGCATTATTAAATCTAATGAAGTGAACTAACTTGAATCGATAATACACGATTCAATGATTGATTGAAGTTGAATGAAGGAGAATATAATGGAAATAGAATCAATCCAATAAATATGATGATTTACATGAGATACAAGTTGTCCCTACATGAAATAACTACAGGCAAAAGTAAAAAAAAAAAAACATTGGCAATTTTTTGTATCAATTCATGGTCAATCATTAAACAAACAGAAGAGAAAAAATATTTTTCGAATAACTGTAAAAACAATCAAAATAAATCATCAAAGATTACTTTTTTAATAGAACAAAATTTCGTATGAATTTCTTTTGGAAAAGTTTGGAAATAATTTCAAAACATTATTTTTATTTTTGAAATATATAAAAGTGAAAATAATAAATAATTCAAACATACACAATAATATTTAGACATTTAACTCAGTTAGTTGTTATTTTCACTTATTAAATAAAATAAAATATTTTATTTTAAATAAATGACCTTCAAATTTTTATTTCCTTAAAAATGATATTTTTGTTTGAATGTAAATAATTTTTATATGAAAATAATTTGAACTTGTAAAAACAAATTTTAAGTTATGTGATTCATATTTTATAAAAATAAATCAAAATTTACTTCTTACACAGGTATTAAAACTAATGAAATATTAAAATATACAATTAAATATCAATATTAGTTAAAAGAACTAATTATATAAATACCATATAATAATGAAACAATATTTATACTTATCATTGAAAAATAATTCATTTTTAATAATAAATATTTACATTTTTAACCCGAACCAAAGAAATGGGGTGTTTTATGTTTAACCGCTATGCCTGTCTGTCTGTGTGTCTGCCTGTGACATCGTAGCGCCTAAACGAACAAACTGAATTTCTGATTTTCTTTGATTTCATTTAAAAGGTAATTTAATGGGGAGTGTTACCATTTAATGGGGAGTAAAGCTGTACAAAGAAAATAGTTCAGAATGGTTTACTACCCTTCAAAAATTGTTTACGCCTTAAATATTAATTCTAGAAAATTACTGGCATTTTAGTAAATTTCATTTCCTTATCATAAAAATTTCAATTTTATCATCATTCATTATGAAATTTTGAAGTATCACGTTGCTGATATTTGTTTGTACGTAGTTTTGTAGGACATCCTGTATATTCTGATATGAGAATGATAAATGATAAAACATTTAAAACAATTTATTTATAATAATTTTGACAACATTATTATATTTGAAAAACAATATTGTGCGTGTATTTATATGTTATAGAATATATTTCTAGATAGAAATAATATAGCTTTCTATATAATTCTGATTTAGCTAATCAAACTTATATAATTTTATTTCTTTACATATATTATAGATATGAATACAGTGAAACCTCTACGAAATCCTTACGAAATTTTTATGGAAAAGATTTGCCAAATATATACATTTTTGTGTGGAACTTCTAATTGATATTAGCCACATACGTATGTTCGAGTAACAGAAACTAACGGTAGAGAAGGTTTTTAATAGATTTCGACATACTAATAGTCTAGGAGACGGTATAAGGGCGACCTACAACCGTATTTTAACCAGAGTTTTTATGAAATTTTATTGATTGATAAACACATGTATGATAGATTGTCTATCGATAAGTGTTCATGACTATTTTTTAACCCTCGAACCATGGGGTGTTATAAGTTTGAACGCTATGTCTGCCTGTATGTGTGTCTGTGTGCCTGTCTGTGGCATCGTAGTGCCTAAACGGATGAACCGATTTGGTGTTTCGTTTGAAAGGTCATTTAATGGAGAATGTTTTTAGCTATGTTTCAAGTCCGAGTTTAGGTTTTCATAACCGACAAAACTAAAAAATTGACGATGATTTTCAAAATCGGCACGGTTTGGAAATGGCTTTAAGGATAAAGGTAATTTAAAGGAGAGTGCTCTTAGATGTTTCAAGTGCGAATTTAAGAATCAGAATAAATTTTGTAAATTTCACTTGTCTACTTATATACTGAAGTATTAAATAGAAAATTTTAATAAGTTATAAATCGATTTGTCGTTCTAGAACAAGTTTTACTTTATCTTTCATTAACATATAACGAACACTTTATTAAATAACTCTACATGAAAATTTATTTATTTTGAAAGTAAATACAAAGATATATTTGTTAAGTTTATTTTGAGAAAATAATATTTGATATAATTATAATAATGATAATAATATAGCTAAGATGGAAGCGTTGTGAATGTGTATGTGTCTTAATTAACAGTTTGAAAATGTAATGATATATATGTTTTAAGGTATTTTATTTTAAATAACACATATCATTATTATTATTATTAATATTTAATAATTTTATGAAATTTATTTATCTAAAGACTTTCATTTTAATTGAAATGTTTAACTTTTTATTAATTTTATATAAATGTTACCGTTAAATTACGAAATTAATATTCCGTAAGTAACGTAACTATTGAATTCAGAGAGCATACGGTGATCCTAATAACAGTTATTTTAAAAGTTTTTGGAACTTTGTTCCTTATTGCACGTTATAGTTACGAAGATACGATAGGAACATAGTTTCAACCGGGTATTCCACGACACCTCTTTTTTTATGTTTGAAAAAGAAGAAATACATAAAAAATGATTGGTTAGTAGTATATTACAAAGTGTTTTTTTGTATTTTGACCGTAACATATAGATTTTTCTAGAAGTGCAAAAGTTGTTAAGAACTAACATAAGTTTAAACGTAGTAATTTATTCATAATTCATATACTGTGGGGGCTAATTAACATTAAATGTTGGTGAAGCTATACAAAGGTGTTAGACCGAAATTTCCACTTTCTTTATCTTTAAAACTAACTTAAAAACGATTTTGTATGTATTTTAAATATAAGATTTTGATTTATTATGTAGGAAAATTTTTCCACAAATCGTACAGTTTAGGCAAAAAAAGACTGAAAAGTTTTACTCAAAAATTTAGTTTCGTATTGTTTCTGTGGAATCTAGACACTCTTCGAAAATAATCTTCCAATAAAAATGTTTGATTTTTCTATAAAGACTATTTTTGTTCAAGTTGAATAAAGAAGCGAGCAAAAAGGCTATTTTTGGCAATCAATTACTGTCTAAACTATTCGGTTTACGAAAAAAACTAGAAAAACTAGAAAATTTCAGATTACAACCTTCCTTCGCACTTTTCTAACTACACTTTTTTCTTATCTATCACGTTAATATGGATAAAAAAAAATATTCTTAAAGGTTTTACTTATCATACAATAAAATTGATTAATTTCTTTCTGATAAAAAAAAAACCAAAAAAAAAAAAATAAAATTTGGTTGTCTAATCGGATTACAATCAAAAACTTCATGGATAATTCAAATTGATTGACAGACATGTGTATACACATAAATACATACATTAGCGAATGTTGTATTTAATGGAAGCAAGCTATTGAGTTTTAACCTGAGAGAAAAGTTTTTTTTCGATTCTATTTAGTTTTGCACGAATTTATGGATACAATTATTATCCGATCGAAATGAAATTAAATGCTGGAAGGGATAACATTATCGAATTACTATTATTTCAGTTCTGTTTATTTACTAAAATCCTGGCACACCTAATCCATATTGTACCTATCGTAAAATAATATTGGTTCTTATGCGAAATTTCGAAATCATTCATTCATTCATTTCGAAATCAATGTAAGTGCAGTTTTACTGTCACGGAATCAACCAACTTATTATTTGTCAATAAAATAATTAAATTTTACCACAAAGTCTGAATCTTTTCGAATCTAGGTATATTTTACAAAATAAGCTTTTCGATAACTATGATAAATAGGTATTTGATTTTTAAAATTACCTGGCAAGTGATAATTTACCATTCAGATATAAGTATTTCTAAATTCGTTTTGTTTACGCAGCCCGTAAAAAATTATCATAGATATGTTAAAGAAAACTTTTTGAGAGGAAAATGTGAAATTATCTTTATGTGTTCGATTTAGTTTTTCGTAAACTCATACACACATTCCATTCCATTACATTTCATTTCCTTCCGTATTTGTAACAAGTCATAAATTATGTCAAATTCTATATTTGATTTGTAGATTTTACAATGAGTTTGTTTGCACACACATAGCACCCCTCACTTGAGTTGAACACATTCGAAGAATTTGGTATTTATATTGCTTTTGTGTGATAAACTTGTTCAGGTAGAAAAAGTTATTTTAACTCATTCTAAGAGGAAGTTAACTCACTCTTTACCACAGCTGGTCTGGTGGAGGTGTTTCTTTAACCCGAAAATGTAGAAATAAAGCAAATAATGTTTCTTGAAAAAAGTGTCACTAAATAATTTGTTGGAGTATAAAAATATATGAGTTTTCACCTAGAAAAGTAGATTTCATAGAAAAAATAAGCAATTCTATAAGTAAAGCGTAAGCGAAGGACCTATGATGTCAAGATGCTGACAGACAGACAGCCAGACACATACACACACACACACTTTGAGGCTAAACTTATAACACACCTTTTAGCGAATTGCCGAAGGAAATGGAGCTATTGCTTCTGTACTGATGGTGGAATTTTGGGATATTTTCTTCAAATGTTCATCGATCCTACCGACCAGATGTTAAAAATGACCATCGTTAAAGTACCTACTCTTCTAGTTTTCGAAAAGAATTATTTTTAGTTCAGGGCTTAAAAATGGATGGTTATAAAAAATTACATTCAATTTCGGACAACATTTTTAATTGAAGCGATAAGTAGCGAATATTTTAAATGTAGGATTTTAGTGTAACATCATTAATTATAATATTTTTGGCAATAAAATATAATTTTGTAACATATTTTTGGATTAAAATTAGTTTAGATTTAAATTAATTAACACACAATGTTTGTTACAATTTTACAAAATTTCGAAGTATATGCAAAATATAATTTTGACCAGATCATGTCAAACAAACCACGAAAATTATTATGGCAGATACGTGACATGATCCTTATGGCATTCATCCTTTAAGTAGTAGTGTTTTGTATATCTAAGTTATTTAAAACACTGAACCCTAATTATGATAAAATGATTCTAGTATTCTCAACCAAACTAACCCCAAGACAATGTGTTTCAAAAACTATCAAGGAGAGATGGTAAGTTTTACTATCTGTATGGTACAGCGAACAATTATAATAGTTTTTGCAATTATCGTTAGCCTGTTTTTTTATAATACTTGGATAGCAGTATTTATCATAAAACTCTCTCCGTGAAGCATTAACGCGAATAATGACGCAAATTCGGATTTTTTCGAGTTTTTCGACAAAAAATATAAATTGACAGACTGTAAATTATTTTCAGAAAATATTCTCAAAATTTATAGCAAGCTGGATCGTTAAAAATAAGTTTTAGTTACCTAGGTAACACATCGTCGGATTTTGGGTTCTTTCCAAATTGTGGCACATTTTTTGGTTTTACCTCCCAACCATCAAACAAATTATAACGTGCGACAAGGAACATATTTCCAAAACTGTACCAATTTTCTTGGATTTGTGCTACAAGATTTCAGATATTTTTGTGTGACATGGTACCAGAAACCACATGGGTCTACAATATAATATTGTGTACATGGTTGGAAGCTACAAACCAACAATACTTGATTAGGGAATCGTGTAGAATATTTAGGGAATGGTGTGGTGACGATGACAAAGAAGATAATAATAGAAAGATGAAGATGAAAGACTGCAAACAAGACAACATCTTGTTTTGTATCATTTAAAATAATTAAATAGTTTTTAAATGTTTTTAAGCAAAACAAGAATAAAATATATTTCATTTCAGCGATAGCAATAGAGACAACACTATATTTCTCTGTAAAAGATACCAGGTCTGGCGTAGGTCGTAGTATTTGACAGCCATTTACAAGTGAAATTTACAAAACTCGCATTTGAAACATATCTAAGAACACTCACCATTAGATAACCCTTTTATCCTTAAAGCCGTTTCCAAAATGAATGAATTTTATGATTATCGCCAATTTTTTAGTTTTCCGGGTACGCTAACCCAAAACTAGCACTTAAAACATTGCTATAACACTCTCCATTAAGTTACCTTTCAAACTAATCAGTAAAAGTCAAAATCGATTCACCCGTTTAGGCGCTACGATGCCACAGACAGACAGGTCTGATAAACGTGACTGTCAAATTCCACATTTGAGCCTGGACTCATTTAGGTAAGAGTATTGTTGTTTCATGAACACAGTTGCGTTTTAATACATTGTTGTATTTATTTCATTATTCAAAACATGTTTAATGAATAGAATTGTAGAGACGTGTTTAATTCTTTAATGTAATGTACCCATACTTACCACTTTACCATTTTACCCAATGTTACAAACATTCCAACTATAATACGTATTTCAATCTGCTTTAATATGCGAATGCATATGTTGTTTATAGAAAAAAAAGATTCTGGATGGGTTGGGAATAATGGCTAATTCTGTACTTTTTTATTAGCGCTTGGATGATTCTAATTTTTGAAACTATGTTCCTTATCGCACGTTATAATTTGTTTGCTATTTGGGATTCAGCTTGCCGTGAATTTTGAGAATATTTTGAAAATAATTTACAATCTGTCAATTTATATTTTTTGTCCAAAGTTTGTTTTTCATTAAAAAAAATGAATTGTGATGTTATCAGAAGAAGTTAAACATAATAGAGATAACTTAAAGTAAGAGCAAGAAAATTTTATGTTATGTCATAATAAATATCTTGATCAAGCCAAATGTAGATAACTTACCACATATTGGGTTGACTACTAAATCAGAAGTATTTCCTTTTTAAACTAATATTACAATTAATTCATAGAGTATAGAGTTAAAGCAGTTTTAATATTAAATTCTTTAAACAATAAAGCAAGTATTTGATTTCTTAAATGAACCAACGACATTAATTACGATAGGAGTTTCATTTTTTGGGAATTTTTTTACGCTCTTAGGTTTTTGCTTTATTTATTCCACTGAATATTTCAAGTATTTTTTGAAAGCAAAAAACAAAGGGACTCTTGTCCTTATCTTCAATCCTTGTTCAGAAAAATAATTTTCAGGTCTGGTCTCCTTAAAAGGCAACCCTTAAGATTTCTGTTGCCAAAATGATAGTTACGATTTGGTCGTCAAGTTTTTAAATATTGAAATATAAAAAATCTTCAACGAATCAAAGTAGCAAATTATGTGACCCCCGATTTAAAAACTCGATTCAATTAAAAATATTTTAGTATTTAGCAATGAAACCCTCTAAAGTCTACTTTTTTTTATTTTACATATAAGCAGAAATTTAACGCGAAACAACACACATTTTGGGAACATGAAACATGGATAAAAGCACACCATTTTCCGCTTCTAATTTCAAAACAGGAAGTTATGGGGATCTCTCCAATTAAAATTAATATAATCCAAATTAGGAATGTTTCTTGGGAATGTAGGACACAAATAAAGTGTTTTTAGTTAATCTTTTTATTTGCCAACGTTTCGAACCCTCAGTTGGGTCTTTTTCAAGGACCTACAATAAATTGAACAATGTGTTTTAAACACACTTTTATTAGCTTCATACGTATGTTAGTATGTTAGTATCTAATGGAAACTTTGACCATAATTTTAACCCCTTTTATTTATTGGTAAAATTATTGAAACAAAAAAACTGTATTTATCGTTCTTGTTGTGGAGCCTTGAGAAAGACCCAATTGAGGTCGAAACGTTGGCAAATGAAAACAAATTAACTAAATACATTTTATTTGTGTCCGATATTCCCAAGAAACCCAAAGCAGCAAATATTTTCAAAATTTTGTTTTTTAAATTCAATAATTTGAACTCATTCTTTTCTAAATAAAATAATTTTCAACGAACATACATTTTTTAAAAAGTTCTATTTAGTTACCAAAAACTTTTTCATCAAAATTAAATTTTGCAATAATTTTTATTTTAAAAACACTTCAATTGAAAACTTTTTAAACAACTCCAAAACTAATTTTTCACACTTATTTCGCTAAATAAATTTAAAAAAAAAACCGTTAACTCGTAAAAATAAAACTTGTTTTCTAAGTAAATGTTGATCGTTGATATACTTAGTCGTCGCGTGATATTTTCTATAAAGCTCTATGATAAAACACAACTGAGAGAGCTTTATTACATCGTACATACGTGTGTATGATTTAAAGTGGACGCGCGCGTCGCTAAACGTCGACTACATCATGAGACATATATTTCGCACAGGGATTTAAAGCCAGCGACGACTCATAAAGGACACCGCCTATATTTAGTGTATTAGACTTGCGCTGCGCTACTCTAAAAACTTTGTAAATCATCGAAAAAACAAAAAAAAAACAAACCTTGATCCAATGTAATTTAAGATACAGGATGCTTCATAAAAAGATATATCCACAAACTTCTTGCGGCTTTTATCCCAAAAATGTCAATATTAAGACTATTCGATATTTTCAAAAGTTTTCTATTAATATTTTAAAAATATTTCTTTCATTTGTAAGATATTTTTTCCCAACTAGATTAGCTGATCAGGTAGTAACCGATAAAAACTCAGAAAAAACAGAAAAGTGCTAATTACGCCCTTTCATTTGATACCTAACACGATGTCATTAATGTTAACACGATGTTATTACGTCTCATAAGCTATAACCAGCGGACGATCAAAACGCTGTGAACGATAATTCATTTGACAAATTATGATTAATAGTTTAGAAGTTATGAGAGAACAGATGAACATGCATACATACATACAGGTCGAACACATAACTCTTGTCGTCGTCGGGCTTTAAACTGTTACTTTCAAAAAAAAAAAAAAGTATAAAAGTTGTCAATTCATGGAACACCTATTTTATTTTTTTTATTTTAATTAACAGCAATAATTATTAAATAATATTCGTTTCGAAGAAGTAAAAAAAGGTAAGTTAGAAATCTTCTTTTAAGTATTTTAATTTTTTTCTACGAAAATATTATTTGTAATTAACATGCAACGAATACTTTGATGGTTATGGCATTTAGGTGTTACACCAATGGCTTCCTGATTCCTTCGCTTTGTCATCCTTTCAGAAGACAATTTTGAAAGTTCGAATATACCTACTGTTGGAGATATCTCAAAATTGAGACTTAAATGTATCCAATTTTTGTATTTTTTGGGTCAAAATTTACCATGTAAATCTCATTTTATCAAATTCCAAAGCATATAATTTTTTTCTCGTTTTTTCAAACCACTTAAAAAATCGTCAAAAAATAAGGCAAAATTTTTGTCTCTGGTTAGATAAAATCAACTAGAGTAGCTTAGGCCAAGACAATACAAAGGTCGGGTCCACTTGACGATTGATTTCTAAAATGTGTTCTAAAACCGTATACAAATTTCCTAGGTAACCTACGTGAAAATGGTCGGTGTTTTTATCTCCCAAACAGCAAACAAATGAATTTCCAAAATTTCGATGATTATTTCGGGATGAAAACAATAAAGTTTGTTAATAGGAAGTTAGTACACGGTTTTTTAGTGGCCAGCCAGAAATAATTATTGTAAAGTTCTTCTGTACTTAAAAAATAATGACATTGAACATGCGAAAATGTTATTTACAAGCAAAGCCATATTTAATACTTGAATTTGTGGTAATTTATGAAAATTTTTATTTAACATGGGCTTTACTTGTGTTTATTTGCAGATTTACAAGTAATGTGTTATTATTTTTTTTGGTAGAAATTTGGCACGGCGATAGATTATAGTCTGGAATAGTACATGGTTCCCGTGGGATAGATTTGTTTTTATTTTTCATTGAGCAAAGAATTGACACGAATTTTTGCATAGGTGATAGTAGTTTAAGGATCAGATAGGGCAATAGGCTAATTTTTATACAGGTTAGATGCACGGTGTCTATTGGGTAGCATACAAGAACTGTGATTTTTAAAGTGTTTTGTGAATAAAATGTTTCGCGAAGTAGATTTTTAGCGCATTTCTCTCAAAAAGACTTGATTAATTTACGTAGGAACGATAATTACTCCCAAATCTCTTTTAATCGCGAGTAACAACACTCTCTTAAAATAGTTTGATGCAAATTGTAATTAAATTTTACTGAAGGAGTTTACAACGTACATTTTATATAAGTGTAAACTCTGCTTTACACACAATGTTTCTACATACGGTAAGTACTGTACAGATATAGATAGATACATGTATTAAAAAGGTTTTTATATCTCTTGTATAAGATTGTAGATTATCCTGTAATTACAACCAGGATTATTTAATCTTTATTATACAGATATTATTGATCCAATAAAATATACAAAAATATTATAGTTCATTTATATACCTACAGTAAAAGAGGGAGTGGGAATGGCATATTCTTTTATTCTATTTGAGAAACATTTTCATTTCTATTTTAAAGCATTTTAAGGCTTTCAATCATATTTTGAAAACAAATTTCATTCACATTAATTGAAAATTAAATATGAAATATTTAACCCTTAATGAGTTCTAAGAAGGTCTTGTAGGTTTAAAAGGTTTCTTGTATAAACTAAACTAGCTGAACCGGTCACACGTTGCTGTGACTAGTTGTTTGAAATTGAAATACAGTGCCATCTATTGAATACTTAGACAAAATAAAAGTAAGATTGTTGAAGGAAAATTATATAACACTCATCGCCATCTATTGAAAATTAATTGAACTAAGAAATGAGTTTAATCTTTTCTCTCTTCAAGTGAAAATTATCAAAAACTTTCAAAATATGTCGCTTTTTGAGATTTCTTCATAATAGTATTTTATATCGATTTTCAATGATTTTTTCTTAAAAATTTCGATGGATAACTAAGCTGAAATTATACCCACATAATCTATGGGTAAAAGCCTACCAATAATAAAATTTGGAGCTTTTTAATCAAACATTGTTTTATGCTCAAACATCCTTAAAGCCATTAACAAAAAAAAAAAAAAAAATTATTTAAACAAACATTAAATATATTGGTACGTAAACAAATTGAAAGCTTTAAGCTTGTATGAGCTTTATAACATGAATAGAAAGCTTACTTCTAAGCATTAATATGCTCATAAATAAATAAGTTGATGAGCTTTTTTTGACATTTTAATTCACATTTTAAAAATAAACGCTTAAACAAAAATTATCTTTTGTATTTTTTTTTTTTAAAGTAAATATTTAATTTTGTTTTATTTAAAAGAAAAAAAATTATTTTTGTAAATAAAGTGTTTTAAGCTTAGTATGATATTGCACTGATGCTTCGAAAAGAAATGTCCGAAACCTTTTAAAAAACTTTCTAAACGTATCATCTCTTTTTTTGAAGTTATATACTTTTATCAATATGCATTTTTGAACTACGATCTCGTTCAGTATAGATGTAAACGCTATGTTTGTTGTCACACTGCTCGTCACTCTATTATTCTTAACCTATTTTGTCATTTTTATAAGTATTCTATTAGTAGCATCAGTGACGTTACAGTGAATAGTACTCTTCGCCAGAAGTATTATGGATATCACCAGTCAGTATTGGCTTGACACCCATACTGACATCGACTCATACGCCTTACCTGTTGCTCATGTTTCGATGCATTTAATGCTAAAATCAGCTATGTTTAAAATTTTATACCAAATTAAAATCCAATTTTCCAATGACGAGCGCTATGTTATCTAGATTTTGTTATTTTTATATTTTTGTGATATTTATTTAGTGTCCTTATGAAATTATAAATAGATGAGCAAGTAGGCGATTTTGGTTACAAAGATTAAAGAGAGACCATTCATCTAAAAACAAACAAGATGATCCCACCAACCTACACCAGAATAACAAGCTTATTAAGTAACTAAAAATAACATTTTATTTTATTTTTATCAAAGTAGAAAGACAGCCAGTTACTATAATCCCACAAAAAATAAAATTCAAGTGGTGGCCTTGCAATGTAGTCATTTTTCGCCAAGGTAGACCGTTTTTTTTTTACAGGACAGTATATTTTTAGAGCCATATGGTTTTTAGTTAGTTTAAAACTGCTATAGTAGCATCAAACCATTAAAATAATGGATTTTGATAAATGTTATCTAGTAGTTAAATTAGAATTTAAAATCAGATATAAATAAATTTAAAATTATTCAAATTAAATGCATTTTATCATTCCTGCTTGAATATGACTTCCTTGTACGAAATTCAATCGCAGCCTAGGAATTCTATATGTTATGTTCAATTTGAATTGTTTATAAATGATTTGTTTATCAGAATGAATGTAATTCGAGTCCTACATAAAATACAAATATTAAATCAATATTTTATTATTCATTAAAATATCAAGTCTGTCCCAATATTTATGGGAGGTTGTGAGCTTCACTGCTATAGCTACGATTGTTCAGTATAGCCCAGGTGCTAAATCATTTATCGCATGTACTAAAAATTAACTTTTCAAAAATCGATCATTATATTTGTTCATCAAGCCTTAATTTAAATAGAACAGTTTTTTTTTTCGATAATTTTATTTTATAGCGGATTGTCAAAGAGTGATAATCCTTTTTTAAACTATATACCATGTAAATATGTGATACAAGGTATATTTAGTTTAGTATTAAGTTTGCAACGCTTATAAATATTCATACTACCAACAAATTTTTGTTATAGGTGTTCATAAAATCACCTAATTAGTCTATGTTCGGTTGTCCGTCTGTCTGTCGACACTATAACTCAAAAACGAAAAGAGATATCAAACTGAATTTTTTATAACTGCCTATACATGGTACTTCAATAATTAATTGAAATGCAATCCAATTTTTTTGGCAGAGCTTTTTTAAAGCTTACAAAACTTTCTTTTTATTGTAAAATGCTTTTCTTTATCAATTTTTCAACATTGAATTGAATTGAATTGATTTGATATGAGTAAAAAAAGATAAGTAGCTCAATATTACGCCAAATAAAATAGGTGCATTGTGCCTGGACTAAAACAAAACTGTAGAAGAGATTTTATTTACAATAAATAATCGAATCCAAAACACAATTTGATTTTCTAATGAATAAATACAATTTCATTAAATATATCTTCTTTATTTTGTATATAATATGATACCAATCACCATAGATGTTTATAATGAACTTAGATCGCTGTTTGTTTTACAAGTTTAGAGGTTTGATAGAAATTTATATTATCATACCACACTAAGCTTCATATAGTATATTTGATTGCATACTAAATGATTACAAGTAAACCCTTAGAGAATTCAGAAAGTTGAAAATAAGATAAAAATAATTTCAACCCTTAATCTACCCTGCTCTTACATCCCTTATATGGACGGTGACACTTAGTTTTTTTCTTTTCTAATTCATTGCTAATATGTTTACTTTCTATTAAAAAGTTTTTTTTAAATTTGTCTTCATTCATTCCAAATGAAAATTATCAAAAACTTCCAAAATATGTCGTTTTTTGAGATTCCTCCATAAGAGCTAATGTATTTTATATCGATTTTTAATGACTTTTTTCTTAAAAATTTGCATGGATACCTAAGCTGAAATTTTAACCACATATTCTTTGAGTAAAAGACTACCTACAAACAAATTTTGAGCCTTTAAATCAAACATTGTTGTCATTCTCATACATCCTTAAGTTGCTGCCATCTACGATTGCATTCCGACACATAGTGACTAAGACATTTAAATGTAAAATTTATGTTAAAAGTTTATTTTGGTGTAAAACAAATAAAAACACTGTTGATGGAAGTTTTAAAACTATAGCAAAGAACAAGTAAGTAAGTAAGTAAGTTATAATGGAATGGTTTTTATGACTTTGAACTCAAATATAAATGAGTTAGTTATTAAAATTTAATATTTAAACCCACAAAATATGTAATCATATAATTTATATGGATCTATGGTACCAACCTAAACTTTGATATTTAAATTTATTATTTAAACATTAACTAACTGAAATTGTAACCTGTTGAAAACATTATGATCAAACCGTGTTAAAGTTGCAAGATTGAAATTGCTTGAAAAAATTTTAGTGTCCTATAGGTGAGTTAGATGAAAATGGTCGGTTTTTAGTGTGTCACTGACTTTGGTTTTACCTTCCAATTAGCAAGCAATTGATAACGTGCGATAAGGAACATGTTCCAAAAACCAAAAACGTCATCGATCATTCATCATCGGATTATCTGATATGTATGTAACACCTCACAGTCGTGTGTAAATTTTGGTTTCATGTAATAAAAGGATTCAGGTTTGATAACCATATAAAATGACCATTATTTTATTTAACAGTTAAAATTAGATCTGGTTACATTAAATTTATAATTTTTTTAATTACAGTTTTCAATCAGAATAATCTCAATAGAAATTCCCAATAGAATGGGTTAAACAAAACCTTCCCCGACCAGACGAATTCAGTTGTATCGTAAAAGTTTTAAAGTAAATAGTTACCATGATAACGATTGTTTAATACCAATTAAAATTGTAAATATCTCTACCAAACTGTGATGATGAATTGTCATAGAATTTATTTTACCCAAGTTTTCGGTTTTCAAATAAAATTAATAATTAAAAAATTCAAGACTTATATGGTTTTCTCATGAATGCCATTGGTAGAACTGGACCAAATTAAAATGGAACCACTTGGGAAACACCACCTTTCAAATAGTAAATCATCAAAATCGATTCACCCAGTCGAAAGTTCGAGGTAACACACATACCTACAAAAAATACAGTCGAATTGAGAACCTTCTCTTTTTTTGAAGTCGTTTAAAAACGCTTTGAATTTTATTATTTTTCCAATTTTGTACTTCTTTCTTTTTCCCCTTTTATCTAAATTGAACAATTTCTTTTATAGTAAGTATATTACAAGTAATTTTCTTTTCACTGTAGCGTTAAGAATAAAAGAAAAAACAGCGTAGATAATATTTTGCGCTCTAATTCTAGTTTGTAATCTGTAGTGACTTGAAATAATTGTATATTTTTGTTGGATCAATTTCATAAGTTGTCGATTCGAATCATTGACACTATCGGATAACTATATTTATTATTATTATTCTTCGAATATTTCTAATTCTAACTCGATAATTTCACTTGCATGAGCTGTAAGCGAACTCAGTAGATAAAAAGTTCAATCACATTAAATCATATTCGTTTCCAACTAGAAAGTTTATATTTTTCTTCCTGAAAATCGTATTAGAAAATTGAACGATATTCTAACGTAGTTTTAGAATGGTTGAACATTTTAGAAGCTCAGAAAGACACAATTTACACGTGAAGACACAAATTAGATTAGAAACATTATATAGTATGTATACATTTATTGTGTATACTTTAATAAACTTGCTCAAAGAGCCGAACTATACTTTAAGTGTTCGTATTTAGTCCTGCTAGTGAATTAGACTTTTATTTTCTAGTGTAGCAGCATAATTCATTTATATAGAATCCCTTCATGGATAATATTAATTCATAAATTGTTTTATAATTTAATAATTTTACAATTCATTAACTTACAATTAAAATTGTATGCAAGCAAAAATATTTAAAATAAAATTATATAATTTATTAAATCCTGTGGGAATACTTAGATACTTATTTACTAATTCAATTGAATTGAATTAAATTAAATTAGAATATACATCAATTATTTAAAAAAAAATTTAATTCAAATACCTTGCTTAAATTTGTACAAGGTATTTAAAAAGTATATATGTATATATTTTAATAATTTTGAAGATTTTACGGAACTTACGCAGACAATGCTCAGTAATTAATGATCTTCTTCAGACAACTAAAATATTATAATTCCGTTTTCTAAATGTAAATTTTCTAAAACATAAGACTTAGAAAATAGAAGTGTTTGTAAGCTTAAAATAATAATGTTCTAAAATGTAATTCACGTTTTCTAATTAGATTTATTGAAAACATGTAATGAATATTTTAATGTATTTCTATTTCTAGTTTAATTCTAAGTAATTCTATTCTATATAGAATGAATGCTGCTATTTATCGTGTGGTGTTTATAGGAAGGATATCGTTAACTATACCATTTTCTATTTATATGAGAATAATTACACCAACATATTTATAGTATGGCTAAAGACATACAATACTTTCTAATATACTTATTTTTAAAACATTGATATCTTTTAAAGTAATTTAGAAAATATAATTTTAAAGAAACAACACCTGTTAAAAGTAACATGGACAATATTATGTGTATAAAATCAATCGGAACTTAGCCCCCAATATCAATTTACAAAGAATCCTTTGAGAAAACTTTGTAAGCCTTGATCTTGAATGCTAAATTAAAATAATTCATTCAGGGAAACAAATTTATTTAGATAATTTTTAGTAACAAGTACAAATAATTGTCCAAGACAGACGAAAATGGACTTTTATCGACTATGTAAAAGATAACACGATA
Source organism: Chrysoperla carnea (assembly GCF_905475395.1). Taxonomy (NCBI): domain Eukaryota; kingdom Metazoa; phylum Arthropoda; class Insecta; order Neuroptera; family Chrysopidae; genus Chrysoperla; species Chrysoperla carnea. The sequence goes on from NC_058339.1 coordinate 93,426,683, forward strand.
GTTTCTGGAAAAACAAAGAAGTTATAAGCATTCAAAGATTGATCATCCATCTTCTTTTAGCAAAACAAAGTTTTATATGTATTTTATGTGTATCTCTATGGTTATATTTTGAGTACTTCTAAAGATTTTCAAAAAATAAATTCATTTTTCTGCTCGTGCAATAAGAATTCTTCACATGAAGTGATAAAAAAAAGTTTTATCAACATCTGCCTATCTTGATTGAATATCGTGTATTGGAAATGTTAGACTACTTTGACTGTACACACTATTTAACTGTAAGTACATATGCAAACAAGTAGCTGTAAAAGCAGACACATCAGATACAGACACAAAGTAGTGTTACATAACATTTATGTTCAAGATACATTACATTGCATATAAATAAAATGAATGAATGACTTTTAGATTTGAGTCTGAAGTAAAGTAGAGTAAAGTCAGTCTGCAGGTCTGTCTTATTTATATAATATCTATATCGTTTTATGGTTCATATAAATATCAATATCCCAATGGAATTGTGGATGAATGAAATATATCTCCAAAACATATAAATCTAAATATAATAATAATAATATAGACTTGAGTGGGTACTGGTACCTACTGGGAAGCAGAAATGGAAGCAACCAATGGTTTAGTTCTTTGCATAAAGAGATAAAATATGTTTTGAGTGACATTTACTCACTAAAATTTACATGCAGTACATACAGAATGTAACAGACTTTCATTCCATTCACTATTAAACCATGTGAGTACTTAATGCATTTAATTACCTTTTGAAATTTGTTTTTATGCAGGTTTCGTAACAAATTTCGTTTCAAACGTGAGCCACACAACTGTACTCAATTTTTTAAGTGGTATTCTTTAACTACATACGTGTTAATCTTGTTACATTCTGTAGTTTGTCATAGTATAAGATTTATATACATGAAAGATATAATAATTTTAAAATATGAAAGAAGTTGATTGTAATAAATATGTATTTCTGGTGTTTATCATAAAAATATATTGATGGCTTTATGTCAAAATTTATAATAGATTTTATCTATTTTAAAGATGGATGCTGCTGATCTGTAGATATTGTTGTGTGAATCAGATCAGATACGAAATACAAAATTGTTGCTCATAAAACATTTCTATTCTATATCGAGGTACTATACTAGAAATGATACCAGAAATGCAATAAATTATAAATAATAATGTAATGCTTTTATTATGAGCTTTTATTTTATTCTATTTTTATAACCTCTTTAAATTGAAACTTTGTCCACGCATGTATATGTACAGAGTGGGTCGTTTTAATCTATAATGGCTTATAGCTTGTTTAGATTCTAAAGAGTAAGAGATAGATTAACATTTTAAAATAGAAAGTTGATTCTCATGAAAAAACTAACATTTTTTATCCTAACATTTTTTTTCGAAAATCGTTGGCTTTCATAGAAAATGATTTACTACGAATATTAATTTTAAATATAAAATATCTAGGTCAGCTTACATTAAATTAAATAATTCTACCAAAGTCTTTTGATACGTTTTGAGTCGTATAAATCTTTACACAAGATGTGATGAATAAAACCCTTGGAGGACAACCAAAAAACAGTTTGTTGTTTTCTTTAAACCACTCGAATTCCGCACGGGTCGAGCTTATATAAAGTAATTAATGATAATTATTTATTAAATAATATAATTATAAATTTTTGTTCGTTTCACAGCTAACAGAATAGTAATGAATTTGGTTTTAAGTGTCAAGTAAGTGTTGATATAGTAGGTGTCACGGATATGGCACACACACATTCAGCGTATCTCACACGCTTACGTGACGATTTCTACCAGTTTCACATTATGGAAAGTCGCTTAATGGAACTTAACGTTCCAAATTTTTTTAAACATTTTGAAGCTTTGAAACAGAAACCAGTGTGTTATGATATTTTTCACCACTACTATCCTAAATTAGTTTGAATGTCTATTTTTGAGATGAACATCATAAAATTTCTACCTGAAAGTAAATTAGAAAAAATATTGATGAAACGGAAATAAAAAAATGATAGAAAATCTTGATAATATGGTAGGTATGGCTGTTGATGATGAAAAAGAAGTGAAAATTATTTGATCTATAGTAAAAATCTATCTATTCAAAGAATATTTTCACTTGCTTTACTTTACAAAACTATTGAAATACTTTTTTAATATTTTTTTTCTGATTATTCTAACTTTATTTTATAAAAATTGTATTGCATGATCATCTAATAATCCATTGTAGGACCAGAACCAATCGTGGTATTTGACAAGCATTTCAGAATCGTTGAAAATTTTAGAAGATGTTATCAAAATTGTGCCTAACAATTTCATAAAATATGAAAACTTTTAAAACTGAAGAATTATACAAGCTGGCTCATTCTAATCTTCTAGGGGGGCATCATGTTCTGACATCAGATTGAAATTACTTCTCTGGGTTGCTTTAATAGGTAGTTTAAATCCCAAAATGAAAGAGATAGAATAACACTTTTAGCTAGAAAATTGATCCTCATAAAAAAGCTAACATTTTTTATTTAAAACATTTTTCTGAAAATCATTAGCTTTAAGAGAAAATTCAAATTAAAACAAGTGAAAACAAACAATTGACTGAGTTAATTGTTGAAATACCATGCATAGTCAGTGTTGATTTCTTTATCACATTACACATACAAACATGTGACACATACATAACTGTTAATCAAGTATAGTACATATTATAAAATTTCCGCCTAATTGGCCCCCACACGGGTAAACAGTGATGTTTACGAAAAAATGTTTCAAACAAAAGTTGTTTAATTTTTGATAAGGAACATTTTTTACATTTAAACTTTTGTTCTATCTCTAACGGTTTACAAGATGGGTCCGTAGGAAGGCCCAATTGACCTATGATGCTCATTTACGAACTTGACCTCACTTTTTACGTCCGGATTACGCTGTAAATTTCAGCTCGATATCGTTTTTCGTTTTTAAGTTATCGTCAGATCTAAGTCAGACCCTTGACCTGTTATTTCATTCCTATTTTTTTTTTTAAATATTTTTATTAGAAATGAAAGTTTAATTAAATTTCTGTATATATGGAATGGAATAAAATTGTCAGCACTGGACTGTAATAAATAAATAAAAATCAATTTTGTATGATTGTCATAGATTTATTATTTATTGGTAATGTGATACCAACTAGAACAAGACACAAAACTATTTTTCAATTTTAATTGGATTCAATAATAAATATTACAAATATATCGGAATAAAAATATTTATTTTTGATTAATATCCATTCTACCGATCATCAGTCTGTTATCAAACACCATTTGATCATATCAAAAAAAAAACAATGTCGTTCGAAAATAACAAAGTTAAATGAATTAAAGTGATCTGACTAGGTAATTTTTATGACGTGAATGTAAAAAAATGCTCTAAAAATATCGAAAAAGCTTCTAAAATCAAAGTTTTATTTTTGTAAAGACCTGTGAGGTATATCGTTCGATTTTCGTTGCTGAGTCAGCTAGTTATTATTTTTTTTAAAACCGGTCATTGACCATAAACACATTCACTCAAATATAAAACAAGTACCTACTCAAAATTAATGACTCGCTTACCCACTAATATTTTTTTTTTAACTGTATAGATAAAGGTTCGTTTTTTATCGTAAAATTTTATTAGAATATTGGTTATAGAATATATTTTCGATGTTTGTTCGATAAAGATTCCTTTTAAACGCTCCTGGTTGGTAAATATAATAGAAATTCATGATAAAAGCAGCTTTAAATGTTATTATAATTTAATCTATTTTATACTAATAAATAATTTTATATCGTTAAGGTCTGTTTATAATAAGTCCGCAACGGTTTTAAATCTAGCAAGGCGAGTGAGTACTTTTAGCGAGTTTTACAACATAAAGTCGATCCCACCCAAAAGATTAAAGGAATAACCAAGGAACGTGTCTTTTAGCTTAAAGGAGGGTTAAACGAAAATTTGTGGTCTCGAAAAGGAATAGTTACAAGTTTTTGACCTTAAAAAGTTATAAATTCAAAACATAGGTACGTTTTAGCTAACTCGGATAACAGGCAAATCAAAGTTTAAGAAAGGACAGCTGGGTGATTCCATATGTGACTGACACTACATGTGACCCAAAAGTTTCATATTATAAATACTTTTATGTTAATGGTTTAAGTTTGATGGTTGATTCTAAATTTATCCATCTGTAGGAATAATATATGCTCATAGAACTTGTGTGACTGACACTGTATGTAAAAGGAAGTCGGGTTCGAGAGCGTTTCTAAATTTGTAATAGTTTCCTCATGTGGGATTTATGATTTTTAATGAAATTTTAATGAAAACTTAACATTTACGAAGAAAAAATATTATTACAGTACTTAAAATACTGAACCTTCTGAACTTTTCATCGAATCACTTAACTGTTCTGACTTAAACTTTGTGAATTTAGACAAAGATAAAATAGATCATAAAATGGAATAAGTAGAACAGCCACTAAAAAAAAATCATAAAAAACGGAAGTTTCAATATTTGTCTACATTTGAAGATGTTTTAGCCGTCGTTGCTTGATATTGTCACTAACATTAAAAAAGACGTGACTGACTATACACTCGCATAACTTTATGTATATAATAAAAAACATAAAAATAAAATGGCTATGGTGGCGTGGTAGGTACTTCATAAAAAGACACTTACTTATTTATTCACTTTACAATGTTTAAAAATAAAAAATAAAACTACAAAATCAACTGTTAGCTACGTTAACGCTTTGTCAAGCTTTCAAGCTTCATGCTTCATGTTTATGCTTTGTATTGTAAATGAAAGAATATTAAGTTACTAGCCAGCCAGTCAGCCAGCTTCATCTACTCTGATGGTTTTTATTTAAAACTTGAATAAACACACACCATTCACTTAAAAACCGTTTTTATAAAATTATTAAATGATAAAAACATTATGACATTTTTAAAATGCACTTATTTTTTATTTTTTATAAACTTATGAATCGTTTAAAGATGAGTACATCTTAAAAATAATTTTATTGCTACTTGGAAAATTTTATTCAACACTATTTTGAATAAAAGGTTTTTACATACAAACACTAAGGTTCGTTGTTTCTAAAAAGCCCTTATCTCTCGAGGTTGATAAGAAAAAGATCCTATTCCATGACAAACTTTCTATAAATTGACAGTCAATTAGGGTTTAAAAAAGAACTTTTTAAAAGAGAAACGAAAACGCCAGACATAAAAAATGTTCGTAAAACATCGTTGTGACGTAATAATGTTAATTGAATAGTTATACACTGTATACAATTATTAATTAACATTATGACGTTACACGATTGAAAAGTTATTTTTAAACTGTCTGTAACTCTAAAATTATCATGAAAAAATAGAAAATAAAAACAGTTTTGTTATAAAACTTATATATAATCTTTTTCAAAATCTCAATTATGGATTTAAAAGTGCTTGTAGGTATGTTCAAATTCAGGCTTTATTATAAACAAAAATTAAATACATTTTATTAAATTAAGCAAAAAATTTAAATATCCGAGGATAATAGTCTTGAATATTAGAAAGAGACTAGTAGATGGTTTTTATTTTTTATGGGAGACTAGAATGTGTCACTGGTCGAATAACATAGAAATGTTAGATCGATAGATTTAATAAAATTCAACAATATTTTACTGCTAAAAAAAGAGTATTATGGTATCAGTGTGCTGTTTTTTGGTTAAGTTATTAAACCAAATACAATGTTCTTTTGCTCTGGTGATGTCTAGACAAACTACATGAAGACGATGTACCCACTACCTACACGAACTTATGTTCTAAATTCAAGAATATATACCGTCTCATAATTTTATTTGAATTATTATCAACCTTCTGATACAAAATGATTGCTTTCATCATGAAAATCAAAATTTTGTATCTTATGAAATTGTTATATCTATATATCAGCAATCTCGTTTTATCCATGTTATCAGGACTGCATAGTATCAACTGAAACATTGACTGCATAGTATGTCTTTTTCTGACATCTATTGGTGACGAAAAAAAGTACATTACCGGGACATTCAAATTGATATTTGTGTAGACATTTTCAATGGTTCTTATATTAGTGATAAAATTTGTGCCTTTTTAATATAGCTAAAAACCGACCTCCTTGATTATAAAACAAGTGATTATTATTTACTTTTTAGTAAAGAATAACTTAACCAGATCTGCTCAACCAGAAAGCTGTTGGCCTAATCCCTAAAAGTCATACCTACGACGGATTATTTGAATTATTATCATAATCTGTATTTTATTTAAGCATGGCAATCAAACAGATCGTCTTTTTGGTGTTCGTGTTAAATAAATTTAGTTAAATAATATGATTTTACGAATATTTCAGATGGTGCAACATTGAGACAAAAACATTAAAATAAATCTACATCGAATTAACACTTCTACTTCTAGAATAAATATTCTAAGAAGATTTATATTATTTTATGATTATATGAAACTTAATATTCATATTTTATAAAATTTATTGTTTTACATATAATTTTTAATGATGCTCTCTTTTCGTTATTTATGAGTCTGTATTTGAGTGGATTAATTTAGTCTGGGTGTGTGTTAACGTCATTGGCCCGTTTAGTTCTTAATCAAAAAATATACTTAGGTCCTATGTTCGGATGGAAAAACAAAATGTGTATGCTTGTACGCTTGCTTTTTATAATCAGCTTAAAATTTGCAAAATATAAATCTCCCCAAAGCGCAACAGTTGACAATGTTTAGTAATACGTGCACACATGCATAAACCAGAATTACTTGATGCTCCTAAAGAGATTCCCCTTCCTGTTTTTAATATGATCCATAATCTGTTTGGACGTTTTAAAAAGATATTCCGGTGTTGATTTTAAAATCCTTTAAAGCTGTTGAATTTTTCATATATCATGTAACAAATGTGTTGGCATACGAATGAAATATGAAACTTGTTTATTTTCCATGCAACAACAAACCAGCTTGAGCTTGTTGGTGTAAGCTAGCAGCAAGCTTTATAGAAAAATGAAGAATAAAAATTATTTTTGAAAATACAATTTTGTATATTAAATTTTTGTTACAGAATGCACAAATGAAAATGTGTTGGTTGTAGATTTTTGAATTTAGAAATAAAAATTTTTCATTTTTATGCACAGTTCTTAATTTTGGTATCATTTATAGCTTATAACTTGAGAAATATCTAAAGTATAGCTGAGAAACGGAGGTTTAATCCCATTATTAATATTAATGTATACAATCAATAAGTATGGTTATTGTACTTTTCTTGTAACATCCTGTATAGATGAATATGTAAATATTTGGCATGATATTACCTGTGGGAGCTTGTAATGAATTTTTCATATCATAAATAACGTTCTGTTAGTTTGGATAATATTACAGAGATTTAGAAGTACCTTAAAGGCCATCACTTGACTATATCAACTAGTCTACTTGTAATAAAATGCTCTAAGCATATCAACAAAGTATCTATTGTTTGAAACTGACAATAACTTTATGATGGAAACAGCAAGCAGTGTTGTTAATACCCACCGATTCAGAATGATTGGGTAGCTACTCAGCAAACGCCCATCGTACGTCTTCGGGTTTAACCAGATTACCATACATAAATTATACTACATTGTACTTATAACAAACAAAGCATATATTGTTTGAGACTGACCATAACGTGACGGGCACAGCACACTCACACACAAGTATTAAAAACAAACTAGGTTATACTGTATTGATAAAAAAAAAAAGTTGTTTTTCGATAAAGGAATGGAATGAATGAATAAAGTTTTCTACATATTATTTGATATCATGAAAATAGAAATGTAATCCTTTTGTATATCAAAGATAATCGAAAACTTTTGTGTGTGTTGTTTGTTGTTCTAATATCTCTTACATCTTACATCGAATTCGAATATCAAGTATTAGAAATGAAAACAAACACAAACATAACTTCGAGATAATAACTTTATTTATCAAAATATTGTAATATTATTATTACTTTTTCATATTTTTCTTCTACACTTTTTCATTAACCGTAAAAAAAAAAAAAACATATTCGGGAAAAAAAAACATTATTCTATGATTTAGAGAAACGTTTTCAGAATATTTTATAATCTATTAGTATTCATGAATGCTCATTTGACATAGTTTCATGGTAATGGTGGAAAATGGAAAATTAAATAAGGTAAAACGAGTGAAAATAAACAATTGACTGAGGAAGCGTGTTTCTGTCTGTCTGTGGCATCCTACTGCCTAAATGGATGAACCGATTTTAATTTTGTTGGTTTCTTTTGAAAGGTAATTTAATGGAGAGTGGTCCTAGCTATGTTTCAATTGCGAGTTAAATGTTCTGTAACCGCAAAATTTGTCGAAATTTAAATATTTCACTTGTTGTCAACAAAAAAATGGTCCTACAAATTTATTTCTGTAAGGTAAATAACCGACTCTTTAACATATTTAGCCTCGAATTCGCGAATGTAAAGAATACAACACTCGTCCCATAACTAGTTGATGTACATCTTATAACAGTTTCATTCAATTTAGTAGAAACAAACTTTTTAATCTAAGTAGGTAACTACTTTCTATTCAATGAGTAGTCGCACACAAAAGCTTTCACATTAATGTTCATTTATACTTCATAAAGCTCAAACTAAACTTATTTACAAACTAGACCAGATGCCACCGTCCATAAATAGAAACTTTCAACTTTTAACTAAATTTAGACATGGCAGTCATCAAAGTAAAATGCTGACGTTCCCCATTCTAGATTTTGGAAGAAAAAATTAATAATTTGTCTTTTCTTTATATAAATTATTAAAATGTTTGTATTCCTTCAGGATAAAAGTTTGTTAAAAGGAAACTTACTTTCAATATTCTTTATCAAATTCGAGAATTAAATACTGATATTAATTATTTTAAAACTTTTATCAAAAATTATAATTAAATATGATTTTATTAACCCTTAACTGTACGCATAATGTGTTCGACTGTTTGAATTTATTTATATTATAATCATCAGTGCCGTCTAAATCGGAGTCATGATGTAATCAATCGTCGTAATGAATGTAATCAATCACCCGTAGTTCGAAAACTATTAGTTACAAAATTTTGTGATCGTGAGAGATTCGGAACAGAGCGATCTGAAAAAAATTTTGGCGGTGGGTTGAAAAGTTGCAAGGAGTGCCATTTTCCTATCTTATCAAGCGGGGTCCTTTTCAATACTCTGTGTCAGTGATTGAGTGAAATTTAACTAAAGTTGTACGCACGTCTGAAATTAATAGTTAATTATTAATATAATTTTAATAAAATAATTAAATAAACAATAAAGGAATATTTACTTAATTTAATTTTCTATACTTTGAACAAATCTTTTGAAGAAATTAATTTTTTTTTTTATAAAGTTTACAAATTTATAAGTTGATACAGATTTGATTCGTCGCGACTTTTAATTAATATTTTAAAAATTAAAAATAAAGGTGTATATAATAACAAATAAAATAATTTATAAATAATATAAGCAAATAATACCTACTACAGCTAACTTATCTATTGTGTTCATAGATGACACTTAATTAAGCATGTATCTATCCTTGTTTACTGTGAGTGACATTTCGTTTATTGACGGACTTCATAGTGTTAAAAAATTGTAACTTACATATTTTGTTAAAATCAAATGAATGATTCGGAGCTTAAGCGTAAACGAACATCGTGACAAGGGACTTCTTATGTATAAAAAGATAATAATTTCAATAAAATATAATGAATATCTTTAAATTAATGATCAAAAGAAAAAAGAATTAAAAGATAATTTATAAAAAGATTTTGTTGATAAGATTGATATTCATTCTCAATAATAAATAAACTTCGAAAAACAAAGAAAAACGTAGAAAAAAAATGTAATTAAATTAATTGTATTTATTAAAAAAACACCCCTCCCATCAAAATATAAAAAAATAACAAATATTTTTTAAAAAATTTACCTCGGATTATTACTGGAGTATACTGCCAGTTTATTTATTTATTCGAGTTTTGAGGGGGAACAGTAGCCACTTAGCAACCCCTTCCTTATCGAATATTTTCCGAGCTGATGCTGTCAAGAAACAATAAAACTAATCATGACCTAAATAATAGTTTTCCCAAACAACTTATTACAAAACAAATAATATTTCTTACAATAATTCCAGATAAATTTTATTATCTGTATATTCGAACCTTTTTTTTTTATAGATGTCCAACAGGAATTGTTTATTGTCAGATTGTATAAACATAAATACTCGTTGGGTACCTGTGTTTGAAATGATTTATCCCAATGAATTATATATATAAATATATATGATCCTGTTATTCCTGTTGAAGGTTTCGTTTCATTACTAATGAACATAAACCTTTTTTTCTCCTTTCTTCGCTTTCCACAGTTAATCTCAAATCCGTTTTTTTTAAATACTTTTTTTCCACAAACTTTAATTTACGTTATTTTTAATTGTAGTTGATTTTGTTTTGTTATTCGATAACGGTACAGTTTTAATATTCGAGTAGAATTCTTAATTTTTTTTTTCCCGTCTATTCATTTCGATAAGGCCCCTGTGTGTGTATAAAATAAGTCCCTGAGTAGCTTTTTATGTTCGGTTAAATAAACTTTCCTGTGCTTTGAATTGTATTGTATTTTTAGTTATTTTACACTGAAATTCTTGAGAAAATTGAAAGAATTGAATGAGTTCGAAATAAATTTATTAAGTTATGTTGTCATTTCAAAAGGTAATGGAGGCACTTTAGTGCTTAAGCGACTGAACCGCCTGGCATTGAATAACACAATCAGTCATTTTTTTAAAAATTGTTAGCTTTCGGAGGAAAATAAAAGACGGTTATAGCTTATTCATAATTGTAGATCAAAGTCATAGATACAGGCGAATGTTTTCTGCTGCCATTGACAACTTTTAGCTAAATCATTTTTTTGTAGCTAGCGTTTTTTCATTCGGCTAACTGCAATGATACATTTTCAGTTTATATTGAGCTTTGTTGTTTAAAATATGGCAACTAATTGGCTCATCCTTTTTAAAACTCTATGGCCAACTAATCGTAATAAAAAATAATCCTAATAAAAGCCTTTTAAATAAAAATAATGGAAGTCATGTGAAAATTTTATATTTATATGCAATTTATTATGGAAAATAGGAAATTGTCTCAACGGTATTTACTCAATTAACATTATCTTGTTAAAAAAATATCCGAAAAGGGGCTGGTTAGAAGGGGTTGTGTAGAGTTAACCACACACACACCTTCTGGTGGTGGGTGTAAGGCTCACAACTAGCCCATGTAGGTTTGGTTTATTTTATAGGTATATATATTTTATTTGTATAAGTTTAATGATTTGTTTTATTACAGTTGAATTTTAATGCAATTAATTTTGTAACTTTTATACCTAGAGCAGACATTACTATACATAATGTTTCTTAAAGTGGTTCGGCTGTCACGTGACTAGCATTTGTATGACGTAAATGTAAGAAAATGCTTTAAAAATATCGTAAAATAGGCAATTTGTATGACGAAAATGAAAAATAATGCTCTAAAAATATCGAAAAAGCGTCAAAAACCAAAGTCTTATTATGTTTTCCTTTTGGAAAGCACTTTAAGATGCACTTTAAGAAAGCACTTTGTTTCTGTGTTTATTGTGATCACGGGACTTATTCGGTTTGTATCTTGGAAACGAACTGTTCGCGGACATCTGTTAAATATGAACATTTCTTCATAAAACTCGTTTAAAAATATGCTGCTAATTTTTGGTGCTTACAACGTAAACACCCCGTATAAACATTATACAATACGTTATGGTATATTTATAGTGTTAAAGTTTATAGTTGTCTTGACATTAATAAATTAAATTTTTTTTTTGTAGTAGGTCCATCAAATAAACTATTTTAGGACTTTAGGGCTACAAGGTAGATAGGAGAGGTGACGTGAATAAGGTTAAAAGCGTACTTCTTTAGTTAATTAGTTTTATAATAACAAAAAAAAAAAAGGAATGTCGAACAAATCGAATTGAAAATGAAACTGTATAAGCTGTAGTAGCGCGGGGGTGATAATTATTTCTCTAAGGTATTATTTATTTACCTGTGAACGACAAAATTTGTCAACCCACAATCAAAATCTTCTTACTTTGAATGTGACAGAAAAAAGGGTCAAGTATTTGAAAGTGTTTCTAAATGAAATCTATTTGACAGTTTAAAAAAAACTAATTTCTTTACAAATTACGAGTTTAGCCCGTCAGAACTCCCATTATTAGCATTTTTCTCACGCTCTATTCAATGAAAAAGTTTATATACATTTTTTTTATTTATTTCATCCCTTCCCATTTAATTTAAATTTAACATTAAAGTAAAATTAATTTAACTTGGTAACAAATGAACGTTATGAAAAAAATTAAATAAATATTTGTGGAACTGACAACATTAGGTTTACATTTTAATTGAACATTATGGGTTGAGGTAATTATTTTAGGTAAATTATTATCAAATATAAAAGTTTATATAAAGATTCCGTACCAAGATATGCGGCACAATATCTTTTTAGTTACCGTTCGTTCGAAAACCATTTAATATTGTATGTAAAATATACTATACTATACTAATAATAGGCTCAAGCTTGAATTAGTTCAAATGAAACCTATTATTTATCACTAGCCAATCCTCCGGGCATTTTGCGGCGTCTTCTTACACGTATTGTTGTATCAATATCCCATTTTTCAGAAAGAAACTTCGATTTTTTTTATTGCCTTTTCACAGAACTTGTCTCGAACTTTGGCTAGTTCAGCCTCTAATCATTCAAGATCCCTTTGTGAGTAGCATCCGGGGCATGATACACCCTATTGGCCCTCTTTCGCTACGCTTCGCTATAGTGATATGTATCTCAAATAATTACTTTCTTAAATGTTTATCGAACCCCGAATGTCTTCATTTTTTTTTTGTATAAATCCATGGATTAAATGTAGGTAACATATGAATTGGTTTTAAACAAAATAATTACATCGACTAGAAAAAACCAATTTATTAAAAGATTATCAAAACAAATGGCAATTCAATATCGAATAAAAAGTCGATTACATTGCATGTCTGTCCGATTGAATTGTAGGTATTATTATATTAGGTAGAAACTCGATAACGTCGAATTGAAAATTATATTGTTTACCGATTTATTGATTTTATTGTTTTTAGATGTGGTCTTTCTAAATTGAATTTATTTTAGAAATCATTACCTGGCATTATTCAATCAATTTTATTTATTCTCTACATAATTTCGATTAGAAATTTTCCACAAAAACTTTCCGGGTTAAAAACAATGATTTTTTTTGGACTTAGATTAGACAAATTAATCGTAGAAATGGATTTTGCTGAACAAAATTATTTTGGTAAGTATTTTTAAGCCAAAAATTTTTGTGTAAGAACTTTTCGCTGAACCATTTTAGTACCATTTATTCCTCAATTTTCCAGAAAACTATTGGAAAATCATAACTGCTTATTATAAACATTATTTCATTTTCTTCTAGCTATAGAATAAAATATTTTTGTCAACTATTATCATTTCTAAAGGTCGTTGACCCAAATAATGAAAATTCCAAATGAACACCATCTTGTGATGAGAAAATATAAACTAATAAAAGTTTGTATACTGGGAAAATAAGGAGAATGGAAAATCAATATTCTTAAAACATGCGCATTAACACGTTCGTGGTAGATAATACAGTTTTCTAACCGTATGAAATGCGCGTTAAACCACAAAACATGAAAATCAATAACGATACAGACAACACAGTTTTACTTTTTGTTGCTTAAGATTTTCTCGTTAAGATGTCACCACTATCGGAAAATTTGTCGTAAAGTTTTTCAAATATTAATTCTGTTTCATTTCACAATACAATGTAATATAATTAACATACGTATAAAATAAAATTACTTAAAAATATTAGTTTAATTCGGTTCGAGCTATGAGAATATTGAGTAAAAACCATTCAATTTTTGATCAAATCTTTTATCATCTGGTTTTATCACGGCCGGTTTATCATCTAAAAACCTTGGGTTAAACTTATATTTGCCTAAATCTGAAAATTGTTTATGTATCTTCGAAAATTTGGGTTTTTATACAAAAAAAAAATCCTTACCTTTAATAAAATCCACAGCCATTTCCAAACCATACGTGTCCTTATCACAATCATCCAAAATATGTGCACCAATTGTAATATTTGGTAAAAATGATGGATCTTCATTCAATTGGTCCAGTGTATACAACATCGCTTCTAAAGCTTGTACACCGCCCTGGGGCATAACTGGTCCACATGTTATAGAATCCTCACGCTCATGGACCATCATTAAACCCCCTAGAACTATATCACCTTCAACAACCGCTGAATGTTTCACTGGCCACGATGATCCACTTTCACTATTCACACTATTCGCAGTACTTGTCGATGTCACTAAACTTGAATACGTCACAAAATCACTATCTAACATCACTAAATTTGAAACACTTGTCGATAATTCGGATACACTTTCGAATAATTCAATATAATTACTGTTTGTAACATTTGGAAAGTTTTCGAATACTTCTTCTGAACTCGAAATTTCTGGACGTAATGTTGTTGTAATATTTTTTAACTCAAGTTTCGTAGTCATAAAATGCTCGGTAGTTAATTCCACTTTATTTGCTGGAAAAGTTTCATGTGTGGAAACATTTCCCTTTAATGAAGATGACGTAGATACAATTATTGGATTAGGAGTGGTTCTTGAATTTTCCAAAGTGATTGGATTATGGAGAATTGATTCATTTTTATGAAGTGTTATATTGGGAAATGTTTCATAACTTTTCGTTTGATTTTCTTCTTTCGTCTGTACATAATTGGTCGTGTGCAAAAGGAAAATTATTAGAAATACTTTTAGTAAATCCATCACCCCACAATTTTGAACGTCTTGAAATCCTCCTCAGTTTTTCGTGGTTTTTCCTTTTGTCTTATACAATATTTTATTATATTCTTTTTTATTGTTAAATTATGGAGTTATGTTAATGTAATAATTTTAAATTTAATTTCTCAGTGCTTTTTTCCATTTTGTTTGCGCTTTGGTATGCTTTGACGCTTTCTTCTCAGTTCAATTGTTTCTCCTGTAACATAAACATAAAAAGTATTAAAGTACTTTTAGAAAAAAAAAGGAAAATGAACGTATTTCTTTTATTATCTTTAAGTGTTTGGAAAATTTTTTTGCTTAGGGCTCTGTAGCTTAGATCAAAAATTACATTGTAAGTAGTGCACAAGTTTTCTTCCATGAAATAGTTTTAATTTCTTGCTAAGGTTGTTTTAAGAACAATCGGGACCCACTATTGGGAAAGCAACTTTAACAGTCGGGACCCTTATTGGGAAGTTTTTAACCAATATGGACTATAATTGGTTTTTTCTTTTCAGATTTTATTAAACGCAGTTGGGTTTTTAGAATTTTTTAAAATTTATTTTGATCGCGTAGTTGAGCTGAACCTTTTTTTTTTGCAAATACAAACTTGAATAAATTTTTTTAAATTAAATTATGTGGAAAAAGATTTTTACGACTTTTTAACAGAATACTTTTTTTATTATCCATCGTTATTTGAAATATTCTTTTAGTCGCCTCATTTAACTCATCAAAACACTTCAGATCGTAGCCGAGCAGAATTTTCAAAAGTCGTCATTTTTTTCTTCAACTAATTAGTTTACGTAACATTTTCTGGCCGTGAATAATACTCTTACTAAACGAGGAAAATAAGCCGAAATCTTTAAATTTTGACCTATAGCACTTAGATTTTTATGAAAATTTGGGATTAATCTTGGTTAATCCTCTAGATCAAAAATTATATGGTGCCAAGTGTTCACCTTTAAAATAATTTTCCTCGATTTATTAACTTCTTGGTAATGACTGATTTTTCCGGGTCCACCGAATTTTTATTTTTCGAAATGACGCTCGACACTAAAGAAAGTGTCTCAAGAAATAAAAGCCAACATAAAATAATATTTATAAACATAGAATTGAGTTTAAAAGCATTGAGTTAGAATGAAGCATATAATAGTATTGTTGAGTTCCTAAACACAACATAAGGAATATATAGGACACGTCTGTGTATGTTGTGGTATGATATGGTATGTAGTAACACCCTAGGGAATAAACAGGAGCAGCAGTAGTACATACAATACGATATAGTTTACTTCCCAACCAACCAACCAGACACACACAAACTGTACTTTAATATATCATAAAATTCACAATCCAGAATCTGCGTTATATAAACGAATTTCATTTTTATCCTTTTTTCACCCATATGTAGAATTTTCATATCGCTTCCCGTATTGTGGCTAATTTTCATACGATGAGTCACGAAACTTGAATTATCTTTTTTGTTCCTAAGCAATCTTAAATGTTCGCGTTATCTCATTTTCTTGCGTTAACTATAAAGGGCTTATCATAAAGTTTCTGATATGAAGTTATCTCTTGAGGACTGTCGACTGTCGATGAATTAAATCTAGCGTGAATTAACGTAGAATGCTAACGCTAATTAATGAGATATTTCTTTTCGAGAGTTTAAAACAAAGCGGCTGCTGCTTCTCAGAGCGATTACGTTACTTAACATTGAATGCACATTAATTAACGTACATCTAACGTTAAGTAACGTAGCCACTCTTAGGTACAGCTGCTTTAGAAGGAACTCCCGAAAAAAATAATTGTCAATGATTACCATATTACGGCTTACAACAAAGGCTTTAAAAGTTTTTCATAAGATTCGCTAACATAACAATATAGATCCCATGACTGGCATTATAATTTACATTTTTTTTTTTAAACATTTTTCATTCATTGAAAGAGTTATTATAGTAAGCTATAGCAAACAGACCAAACATCTAGACAGACATCTGGATGTGTTCCTGTTTGTTCTTTTTTGTCTATAATCTATTGGGATTCCATTCATCCTCATTCTATAGATACGATATCATCAAGCTTTGAATAATTTTTTCTTGTATTTCTGTATACTTTTGTTATGTTGTGAAGTTTTATTTTACAACTCAAAACCAACAAAAAATATAACAAATTGAAAAAAAATTATTTTCATTTTTTCAAACACAAAAAGAAATATATTTGTTCAATATTTTCACTCATGATTCGATGTTGTTATTTTGATTAAATGTTTTCGAGATTTTTTCGAAGTTCTAGCGACTTCTTTGTTAAATATCACGCTAGAACTTGATATTAAACAATTGTCTAGGTGGATCTTCCAACAAAGTTATAAGTTTCATGATGATTTTGAACTATCATTTACTGCCAAAATAAAGACCATTCACTGACTTGCTCAAACAACCGAGCCTCTTCAATAATTTTTAAATGTATCAAACAAATTTTTCTATTTTAATCTTCAATTAACCGAAAAATAATCTAAATATTGGTTTTATTTCTTCGAAAATTATTTTTTCTGTGAGTTGTTCTTTCTCTTAGAATGTAATTCAACCAATCATTCATTTCATATTTTCGATACTTCTTAATCTTTTATGTTCGGTTTCGATAACGTTTGCTATACGTTCGACTTGCACCATATATTATGTAACTACAGAGTGTTTTAATACGAATCGTTAGTCGTATGTACCATTAATGACCAGAATGCAAAACAAGTCCATTTTTGAAGTTGGAAATGAATAAGGAGTGAATTTTGATGTTGAGATTTTTTATGGTGACCACTCAGGATATAAAAAGTGATTGAATTCGTAAATGAGAAACATATGTAAATTGAATCTTGGAGCTATAGGATACCTCTTCGTTAGAGATTTGAAACATAGCTAATGACACCCTCCGTTAAATTACTTTTCAAACGAAACCAAATAAATTAAAATTGGTTATCCGTTTCGCTACGATGCTACAGACAGACACACACACACAGTGATGAAACTAATAACACGTCTTTGTTTTAGTTCGGAGGTAAAGTTCGAAAATTTTAAAAAAATTACATTTATTCTAGAGATGTAATATAATAGGAACCCTTATAATTTGTGTGTGTGTGACAACTTGTATCTGAAGTGATCAATCATTAATATTTTTGAACAATATTTATTATAATAACAAATAATAATAATCTTTTTATAAATGAGTTTGAATGAATGGATCCAACCAAGAACCAAGAACCAAGAGAACCAAGAAGTGGTTGTTAGGTTGTAAGATAAAACTCACTTTAATTTGATACTTAATTTATGATTTGATAAAAATGAAATATTGTATCATCCATCTGTTCAAAAGATAATCACGTACAAAGCTGTACTTTGTATACAACAAGCTGCTTTTCAAGTTATAATAGAAGCTTAGTACTTATTCAATGCTTTCTATTCGCTTGATTCCTTATTATTATAAAAACAACTTGTTCAGATATAATTTTTATAATTTTTCATTTATATCATTTATATTTTTATGTTCTTCAAATATATAACATACAGATAGGGTGATTCATTTTATATAATATGAGCACTGTGAAATATTTAAAAGTGCTTACTAACGTTCCTCATTCATATATATATATATATATCTAAGAATCTAAAAAACTTCTTCTCAAAAACTAAGAATCGAATCACCAAAGGGGGATATGGCCTCAGAAAATTACAAAAATCGAGTAAAATGTTTGGCTCCGATTTGGATAAAAATCATTTTCTGGAGTAATTTCAACTTGGAAAATACAAAAATCGTGTTCATTTGACGATTCGATGCTTAGTTTCAACAATATCGGCAAAAATTATACCATAAGGTCGATTTTCTCAGAAACTAATATTCGAATCATCAAATGAATACGAATTTTGTATTTTTTGGCTCAAAATTACCTGTTATACAAAGTTTGAGCGAAATTGGAGACATAAAATTACTTTCGATTTTTCGAATTTTTTCAAAGGGGGGGTCGGCCTCAGAAAATTAAAAAAATCGAGTAAACAGATTCACTCCGATTTGGATAAAAATCATTTTCTAGAGTAATTTCAACCTGGAAAATACAAAAATCGTGTTCATTTGACGATTCGATGCTTAGTTTCAACAATATCGGCAAAAAATATACCATAAGGTCGATTTTCTCAGAAACTAATATTCGAATCATCAAATGAATACGAATTTTGTATTTTTTGGCTCAAAATTACCTTTTATACAAAGTTTGAGCGAAATTGGAGACATAAAATTACTTTCGATTTTTCGAATTTTTTCAAAGGGGGGGTCGGCCTCAGAAAATTAAAAAAATCGAGTAAACAGATTCGCTCCGATTTGGATAAAAATCATTTTCTAGAGTAATTTCAACCTGGAAAATACAAAAATCGTGTTCATTTGACGATTCGATGCTTAGTTTCAACAATATCGGCAAAAATTATACCATAAGGTCGATTTTCTCAGAAACTAATATTCGAATCATCAAATGAATACGAATTTTGTATTTTTTGGCTCAAAATTACCTTTTATACAAAGTTTGATCGAAATTGGAGACATAAAATTACTTTCGATTTTTCGAATTTTTTCAAAGGGGGGGTTGGCCTCAGAAAATTTTAAAAATGAAGCAAGATGTTTGCCTCCGATTTGGATAAAAATCATTTCTTAGAGTTATGTCAACCTGGAAAATACAAAAATCGTGTTCATTTCATGATTGGATGCTTAGTTTCAAAAATATCGGACTAATAACATATTGTGACTTTTTCTCGTTTTCGAAATAAAAATTCTTGAAAAATTAAAAAATCAATATTCGATTTTAAGAACAATGTTTTATTTTTTCAATCTCTGAGGGAATTAGCTTAGCTTCGAAGCTGCGCTTGGAAATTTTTGTTGCAAGGGTTTTTCCCATTAATTTTTAAACAAGTGCTGGAACTGACCATATACACATCCTTTAATGGGATTCAATCATCCAGTAAACATAAGATCATATTATGATAAAATTTTCGTTCCACCACTGTGAAATATATCTATCTATGTTGTAGTGTAACAGATTATTATTACAACTATTATGTGTTTGGATCTAGAAACATGCTATCGTCCTCTACCAGAAGGCTGCAAGGCTACGAAACAATACAATTTATTCTACATATCTTTTGTCATATTTATTTATTTATATGAACAACAAAACTGCTTCTAATCTCATCTTGAACTTCATTTGTATTCATTTTTAATAATAATTTTATTTAGAATTTTATCTATGTTTGTGAGTGTGTGGTTTTTGAAATTAAAATTTTAAACATTTTAATGAAAATAATAATTATTGTTTTATAAATCTTTTCATTTGAAGAACCATGACGTACAAAATAGTTTTAACTAGTTCACTGTTTAAATTCGCATGAAATTTAACTTATGTTCATGACAGGAATGAACGAACTACATCCTTCTATAAGTATGCGTATTACAAAATTAATTCACTCATTTTGTAGCTAAATATTAGAATGTATACTCTTCTGTCATTAAAATCGTATTAGTTAGAACATTCTAAGTGTTATTACAAATTTAACATTAAATATGATGAGTACGTTTAGAATTTTTAAAGGATTACTGTTGAATATTTATAATCAATGTTCAAAAATTAAGTTAAAGTGGTTCGGCTGTCATGTGACTAGTCAGCTAGTCAACTAGGCAATTTGTATGATGTAAATGTAAGAAAATGCTTTAAAAATATTGCAAACTAGGTAATATGAATGTAAAAGCGTCAAAAACCAAAGTTTTTTTTTTGGAAAGAAACTTTTTTCGAAGGAATGTAGTACGTTCCCCTTATCTTTAAGAAAATTACAAAGAATCGGGAAATTTTTTGTCTCTTATTTTAATAAAAACTTTTTCCAAAGTAGTCGATTGGATGGTTAGCAAGTAGGTAACCAACAAATCCAGTTTGATAGCTAAGAAAATACACTTAAAAGTAAAAACAGAAAACATGGAATTAATAACTACTCAAAAAATGCTCATGAAAAATTCATATATTCCTTAAAAAATTTAACTGAATCAAGGAATTATAAATTTATTTGACACTTGTATAGCAATAGTTTTGAAACATTGCATTCCCACTTTAGAAAGGACTCATATAAAATAGGTAGCTACTAACTTATTTTAGTTTGAACTATAGAAAACTATTTTATATATATTTTGTTATAAATAAATACTAGCTAGACCCGTGAAAAATACCGCTCCCGAAGTTAGCGTAGCTCGTGGCTAAATACAACAAACAACAAGTTTCGTAGAGTAGTGGTGTAATCAGAAGTTCTCAAAATAATATTAAGAGAACATGAATTAAAAATATTATATGTGTAGAGTATAAGGAGGGCATCTGTAAAAACTAACATGTTTGCCTAATAAAATTATTATTTAAATTTATGATATTTTTTTGTTTTTGAGTCTAGCATGTTTCTTACCAAGCGGAACATTTTTAGACCGTGAGTATATTTTTCGTCAAACCTAGACATAATAAGCCTGAAATGAGTAGTGAATCATGGAAATTGATTAAGATATAAGAAAGATAAGGATAGGACAGAAAAACTTGCTAGAGTAATAATATATACATGTGGGTTGTGCTTAAACTAAAACAAATTAATTAAATAAATAAATAAATAAATAAATAAAGTTGGCAATACCTTTTATTCCAGGTTTTCATATAGATATTAGCATTGATCAGTTTGCTTACCTCTTACTAAATAGTTCTCATCAATACACTAACTTGTCTGTTGGGTATAACTAGTTCTGTAATCCTATAATAGTTCGACACTCGCACATACAAATTATTTTATTTTAAAACCAAAAGTTTTAATTAGAAACTTTATTATTTATTTATTTTACTTTTGTAATTTATAATTTACTAACAACAATTTTATTTATACATCTATCTTAATGTATCAAGTGTCTCAGTGTCTCAGTGTCACAGTTAAAAAACTAAATGCTGAGAAAAACTACTGAATATAATCCTAAAATTAAAATTAAAATATTCGAATATTAACCCTTTCAAAAAGTCAGGGCATCAAGTTTTTAAAGTAGTCTTATATATAAAACTCTAGCAAGTTTTTTTCGGCATCTAGTTTAAGACCATAATAACGCGCAGTCTGAAAAGTGTTAGGGATGTGTTAATTAACGCTATGTATACAATTTTTGGGTAATATCTCAGAAACCATAAACTTTATAAAAAAAAGTTTCAAACAAAAATTGTTGAAAATTTTTGTTCCTAAATAAAATGAAAAATACCTTTTTTAGTAAATCTTATAATAAAAAAGTTTTCCATATAAAGCCACCATTAGTTGACACACTGTATCTACATGAGTATTTTATACACAATGTTATTTTCTGGACTAGGTTGAACTAATATACCCTGTAACATGCTGTAGATACCTTATTATATGATTTAATGAGAATTAAATAAACTAATTAATTAAAAAGTTTATTTTGTGTATATTTTATAACATTGCATTGCATTAGTTTTATAAATTACTTAAAATACGAATTTGTGGTGAAATTATAATAAGGTCAATGAGAGAAATATCTATTTTAATATCGTTTATGTTTGAAAAGTAACATCGAAAACAATAATATCTCTAGTTCTTTTCTAAATCGATCATCAGTTTGAAAAGTGTCATTAAAGAAGGGACGACATGTCACAGGAGTATCTCAGAATTAATTGTAAAATGATTACGTGATAATAGTTTGTATGACACACCCGGTAGGTACACACATAAGCTGCTTGTGTAATGTAATGTAATATAAAGTAATGTAATTTAAGTATTGATTTCACATAAAATTATGGTTTATGTTTTCAATACAAAGAATAAACTCAATATCTTAGAATCTTAGAATATTCTTCTACCTCCATTTTATTGTATAAATTGTATACAATATGGATCAAATTAGATTTTCACAAGATAGGAAATTTTATAAAATCATTACAACAAGAATGTCATCTTGTTTGTTTGTTTGTTTGTTTGTTTGTTTACTTTGCTGTACAATATGTAATAATATTGTAGAAGAACTTTCTTATTTATATTTTAAACTGATTGGGTAGAAAGCTTTCTAGATTGTTTTCATTTTCTGGAAAATGAAATCATTTATATTGTGTGAAAATAAAATGTAAGAAAAATGTACCAATTAATCTTTAGTTCTTTTACGTTATTACGTTATATACAGAGTGGGCCATTTTTATCTATTACCAATAAAAACCAATCAAAAAATTACTGAAACAAAAGTTGCAGAGTTTGATGGGGAGCATTATATTCTGATCAGATTGGACCTATTTTGAGATATTAGCCAAAATCGCTCCCTATATTGCAATATCTCAGAAATAATGCATCCAATCGTAATTTAAACTCGATTTCTTGAATTTTTTTGGTTCAAATTACTCTATAATTTTACGGAACGGACGAGAGTTTATAGGCTACTGGAAGTTTCAGATGATCGAGTGTTTGATACTGCTGAGACTCTAGTGCTCTTGAATGAATATAATTAATGAATTTATTAAATTTAGCTTTCCAGTAAGTCCTTGGTCTGGATTTTAAAAGCCATTGCCATCGGATTCATTTTATATTTGTAGAAGACATCAAGTGTAATATAAATATATTGATTATTGAATTTCATATATATTAATTCACTGTAATAAGTGATCATATTGCATTTTATTTTATTGAATGTTCTATGAACGATATTCTATCTAACCTACCCATATTTATTTAAAAGTGGTTCGGCTGTCACTCCAAAACTGCGTTTATTGTGATCAAGGAATTTCATTTTTATTCAAATCATCGTAAAATACTGCTACAAAACATAAAACAATTGAATTCCTGCCTTTTATTTAATGTACTTGTTGGTCCTATGTGTGTGTGTGTATGTGTGTATGTGCTAAAAATATATAATAATATTTAATTAACTTCAACTCTCACTGGTGGTGTGTAGTGACGTGCTACAACGTACAACCAAAAATCTTATTATTCACATTAACATTCACACAATTCTTTATTATTTTAAAGATTTATAATGACTGCTGGGTTGGTTTGTACCCATGCTATTAGCCACCCACATCATTATATTGTTCCACAAATATTGTACTTATACTCTTATTATGTGCTGTCTCTTATGAACCTCATTTATATTTTGTATTATTAGTTCTAGGGCCATCATACAGGCTTCATACCGACCAATTCATTTTTTTTTTTCAACTCCAAATTTGAAGAGGGGATAATCATTCTTATAATCTTTGTGTAAGAAACGAAAACCACGTTTTTTGCGTTGAAATTCAACCGCAAAGAACGTACTTTCGGCTAGGGGGATAAAAAAAATTATTTTATCAGATCCCTACAACTTACAAATTGGAAAAGAAGTTATGCAAAATTTTTAAATGTAACGTTGACAACCGTCGCTCGAACTTCGTTTTGTGATAAAATGAGTTGGCTGGCCCTAGAATTAAACATATTTTAACTTTTAATTTTATATACAAAGTTTTATATGAAAATTAAAATTTTTAAAAATTTGTAAGTAAGTGATCTAGATATAATTTTAACATTTTTGTTATTAATGTATATATTTTATAATAAAGTAAGTCATTTAAAGAGATCTTATTGCTTGCCATGGTTTGGTGGTGAAAAGCTCGACTCAAATAATAACTTTTGAAAATTGAATAATCTTCATTCATTACTTCGTGCGTTGCTTTACGTTCCGTTACATATTTAACGTATTTTAATGAATTTAGTGGAAAAATCTTTCTTGAATTATTATAGATATATGTACGAAGGCAAGCTAACTAGCTACGCTCCTTATCTACGCCAGTCTTTATGTGCCTACGAGCGTATGTTTGTGTCTACGGACGCACACGTATGTAGACGCACATAGTAACAATTCATGCTCTTAAAGGTACCATTAAAATATTTACCGTGTTACAATCTCATTTATTATTACTGTAGCCAATTTATTTTTGTCCTATCCTTATGTTCCTTATTTCTTTATCTAATTCCTCATTTTCAAGCTTATTATGCCTTATTTTGAGGAAAATATAAACACGGTCTAAAAATGTACCGCTTAGGAAAAACACACTAAACAAATACATTGAACGATGGACATATCATAAATTTAAATAATAACTTTATTAGGCAAACATGTTAGTTTTTTACAGATGCTCTCCTAATGCTCAACACACATAATTTCTATTTTAAATACATGTTCTCCCAATATTAAAAACACTTTTGACTTTTTTCATCACTTTTCTACGAAATTTGTTATTTTAATCCACGAGTGCAGTTT
This sequence comes from Chrysoperla carnea, assembly GCF_905475395.1. Taxonomy (NCBI): domain Eukaryota; kingdom Metazoa; phylum Arthropoda; class Insecta; order Neuroptera; family Chrysopidae; genus Chrysoperla; species Chrysoperla carnea. The sequence goes on from NC_058339.1 coordinate 93,451,974, forward strand.
TGCCACGGGATACAGTACCTACGGAAGTGGAATTCCTCTTGGATCGAGCCAGTTAACTTTTAATTTTTTTGCACATTTTTACCTATCACGCTGTACATAAATAAAGCTTTATGAAAATATTTTTAAGCTCAGATATAAAACTGTTTTTGTATCCGTTTTTTTTTTCAGCACGTTCATTAATTAACATTTTGATAGAGCGTACTGAATGTAGGTAGGTAGTTAACTAATAAAATATTATAATTTTGATGAGTAAGCATAAAAAAGCTTTCTACCAACCTGCAGGCAGCTAGCGAGCTTTATGATAATTAAATGTAATTAAGTATCAGGTATGTAATAAATTAACACCTGGTGTAAAATAAATATTACATATTTATATAACATTACATTACCATACATTGTTTAATTTATATTTAATATATGAATAAAATTAGATTTATTAATATGTGAGATAGGGCTGCTGTGTACTGACTATGTGAGCTTAAAACTGAAGCCTTCAAGGCTTTCAAACATTCTAGATAGAAAGTTAAAATGTATCATATATGATGAAGTTCTAAATTTAATCAATTCAAATTCATTAGAAAATAAAAATATAGAAAGGTATCGTGGGACATCCGGTAGGAACAATATTGGAGAAATCTATGAAAACATATCAACCATCTACCGTTGTTAAAATTGTTTTGGTGCACGTGCATCCTTAAGAAATACCATGGCAGAGCTACAAATAATTAGGTAGCTACGTTTTTATCGTGACAACATAATACAATGATCTCTATTTTAAGAAGATTGATACTTGTATCACTATGATTCTACCATCCATCGTCGATTGTTTTAAAAGTGACACAATCATATCTTTTGACATTTTTATTGAATATTTTGAAAAACAAACCGGATTCAAAATTAATAATTGAGGGCATGAATATTTTTAATCTGTTTTTTAATTTGATTTATCTGAAAAATTCAAAAACAATGACTTTATCACAAAGAAAGGTACCCCATTTATATCCAAAATTAATAATTTTTATACTGTTAATTATTTTCGTCAACAAATGCTGGACTTGCTGGCGGAGTTCAAAGACAGATGTAGCTAATTGGGAAGCAGACCATTCAAATCGTGATAATATAGCATTCATTTGGAATGGCAAAAAAAGATGTAGTTTTTTCTTGAGGCGTCATATAACGAATGACATTTATACAAACTGTGTCAAGAACAAAAAGAAAATGTGTTTTAGATATCCCAATGCTATCGGAGAACCAGGTGACATGTGGTTTAACCCTGGACGAGAGTTGAATGTACCATGTCCCAACCGGGTAAATAATCGAGGTTATTCAATAAAGCCCACGGCTGAAATTGGTATTTATTTAATGGTTTGCAGTTTATTTGGATATATTTTTTCACAATTCTATGGTTATGGTTAAAAAGTTAGCCTCTAATTAAAGAGTCAGTCAATGGTAATGATTACAGGGTGTGTAGTAAAAAGTAAATTCATGTATGAAAAAAACATATTAAAAATAAAAACCTGTAAATGATCCCACAAACCTTTTTCAATGTCGATTATAAGCTTTTTTTTCGTTTTCCAGAATGAAACACCTGTACCAAAAGTATATTCGTAGCAATATTTCTAAGCATTACAAACGTGGAACTAAATCCAATATATCTTGATATATATTTAATATATACAGAGTATAAAAAGATATGTGTACATATGTACGCCCCTAAGAAGTAGTACTTCTTCGGTAATAACAAATATAATAGTTTTCTAAATAATGTAAATAAATAATACATACATGTATCCTTATCTATTGTGAGTGACATTTCATATTGGCTTACTTCATGCTGTAAAATGTAATTTTCACGTGACCTCTAATTTCTTTCATAAGGCGTCTAAAAAGTATAAAAATTTTTGATAAATTATTTATGACAATTAGCATAGAAAATCTATCATTTACACAAAAACGGAAATCGTATAGCATGATGACTGAAATTATATACGATCACATTCATATATAGCACAGGAAGAAAATGTACTTTAGGACTGGTATGTAGGTCACGGAAAATTGTCCTTATTTCCTGTTTGCATAAAAATATAACATATTATAATCTTATATTAATGCACCACAGTAAGCTTAACTCAATCTTTTAAAACTTAAAAAAATAATAATATATACATTATGTATTGTTTATAATTATGTACATACCATACATAAAAATATGTTTTAAACTTCAAAACTTGTTGTTACATAGAACTAACTAGAACGAATTCGGACTTATAGGGGAAATAATAGAATTTCTTAACTTTCATAATACAAAAAATTTTATTTTGTTCTATCAGTTTAATCATTATTAAGCATATGTAAGGTAATTAAACAATTAACTCATTTAGTAGTAAATTTGACTTATTAAATAAAATAAAATATTATTTTTAAATAAATGACCTTCAAATTTTTATTTCATTAAAAATGATATTTTTGTTTGAATGTAAAAAAATTTTATATCAAAAATTGAACTTGTAAAAACAAATTTTTAATTGTGTAATATTTTATCAAGTAAACAAATCTTTATACTATACAAAGATATATTCTAGTCAAACATTTAAATGGTAAAGTGTTGACTAAAAATATATTAAAATTAAAAATTAATTATCTATATTAGTTAAAAGAATTAATTGTATAAATACCATACAATATTTCAAATAGATATGTTTCATATCAAATAAATAGTAAATAATTATATGCCTATACTTATTCAAAGATTTATTAATAAGATAATAAAATAAAGAATTGTATATTGGTATTAGTTAAAAGAAGTAATCGTATAAATACCATATATACCAAATAGTTCGTACAAAAAGGAGAGAGCTGATATATGTATATTTGTATTCCTTATAATTCTATTGAAGTGCTTAAAATTATTTATGGATAATAGTGAATTTCCTTTTTATGGTAGTTTAATGATTGGGATCTTTACCAATCAGTGGAATGATATGCATGGGAGGAATGAAAGATAACCGCACTCATGAGGGATCGTTGACTTTAATTAGTTTTTTATATTTAATCGGCTACCAACAATTTATTGGAAAAGCTGTTATTGAAAATTGCACAAGTAAGTAATATTTTAGTATCTAATATAAAATAGTTTATTATCGCATGCATTTTCATTACCACACGCATTTTCCACCAAACAAATTAGGTAATTACTGTCAAAATCTAAACTATCTAATATAACAAGTTAACATACTTAGAAACCTTTTGAATGTTCTAGTTTTCTCAATAATTCATGAAAAATTTAATATTTTATTAATCGATATACGTGTGATAACGCATTATTAAGGATGTATGATTTCAAAGAATATGTGGTTAAAATTTCAGCTTATCTATTCATGCAAATTTTAAACTTATAAGATCAAAAGAAATTGGGTTCAAAATCCCAATTGACCAAGTTTTCCTCTATATTTTCGCTCCAATCTCTAGATTTATTATCATATAATTTTTTTTCTCACCACACACCATATATAAAATACTTGAAAGTAATTACCATCATTTGAAAAATAAATAAAATTTAAAGCTGTATGTAATTAAAATTATAAATTAAAGCTACACTTTAGAAAGCGGTTTATAGATACAAGCAGCATCATAGCGGTAAAAGCTTCATATTCTTTCTAAGTTACTTACTTACTTACTTACATTACATTTTAAATTACATTCATCATTTATAATTGAAAAATATATATTTTATTTTAAGTTTTAGTTATTAGAGAGTGAGTGAGATTTGATTTATTTTTCACATTATATTATTATTTAAAAATTTATATTAATAAAATAAATATACATGAAATATTGGAATAATTTATTATTAATTATGGGAGATTTTCTTTTAAATATTGTTTTATACAAAAAAATCTAATATGAACATTACTTCCTTGTACACGGGTGATTCTATATGTCACTTATACTACATTTATGGTTCATTCTACGTTTATCACTCTGTAGTAGGAAATTTGCTTATAAAACTTCATGATATATGAGTTATTTAACAAAATACAAATGTGACTGACACTACAAGCAAAAGAAGTCTGGCACTTCATGTGACTGACACTACATGCAAAAGAAAACTTAATTTTTATCATTTATAGTACACATTTTCATGTAATCACCCATATACTTTACCATAATATAAAATTGAATCCAAAACTTGCCACTTATCCAATCGGCATCATTTTCTCATAATTAAAATCCCTAAAGTATTTTTCATTTAAATTTAAATCTCTATGATTTATTTAAATTTTATACAAAAAAAAAAAAAACTATTGCCATGCATAGAAAAATTCCCTGAAGGGATAGAAAATTACTCTCAACTCAAATTCAAATAAAAATTGTTCTTTTTTTTTTGGGAAGGAATATGATACATTTATGTATTGTATTCCCAATAGGATGGTCCCTAACAAATGATTTAACTATTGTAACATCCAACAGGATAAAAACTAACTGTACAAATAGTTATTCCTTGTTTATGTAATATCTTGTGTCCACATAGACCATAGACAGAGGACTACACTGGAGTACAAGTAGATAGGATATGATGAATCCTTTTAAGGATATGTTATTTTTGTTATATAACTGGCTTTTGTTTTTATCCATAATATAAAAATAGTTCAAGAGCTTGGCGCGATATTTGACAATCATTTCAGAACGGGAACAAATTCTATGAACATCCACACGAAACTTTTTTTTATACGAAAATTTTTATAGAATTTAGGCCTATTAAAATTGGATAAAGTACAAAAAATCGATTGTTTTCATAATACTACCAAATTTTATCCGATCTGAATGGAATTTTCATTGAAACCCACTAACTTTGGGTCAAACTTTTCATTTCTGATGTTATTTTATAGCTAGGATTAGTCTTTGTGCAAAATATCAGTAGCATGACCCCATTGTTTTCAAAACTTTTATAGTTAGGTTAGATTTGACCATAAATTTGGAAAGTATGATTCAAATTTAGTATAATTCGATACTTGGTTTACTAAAATTGGATAAATTATAGATATGATAGAGCAAAATTAAATTTTTTGGATTTTAATGACGCCATAAAGTTTAAAAACAAACTCAAAATTAAGAAAATTTTATACAAAACAGCACATATTGAACGGTCTCTTAGATGACTGATTATATTGTTACATCGCCTGGCCTTATACCTATAAGTTCCGTTTCAGTTTATTTTGTCTCTAAAAAAAGAAAACTTTTTTTATTTTATTTTATTACAAAAATGAATTATTTATAAGAGCTGTGAGCTGTAAGCTGTGAGCTGTAAGTAAAGCAAGTATTGAATTCAATGTGAAGCTATTATTCATTTAAATGAAATGAAAATATCTTTTAGGAAACTCTTGTGATTCTAGAAACTGGTTCCGTTACACATCTCAACGATATTATTGCTTCAATATTTTTTTTTTACACTTCTATATATATATGAAATATATCAGAGTATATTAGCTTTACTCCCAAGTTTGTAACTTAGAGTTAGAAATACTGATATTACAAGCAAAATTTATTTATCATTTAATTTAATAATTAAATAAAAGTGGAATTATTAATTTGAAAAAAAACTTAAATATACTTTAGATGAATTATTCTTTCATTTATATATGAATTTGTGGCGGAAAAAAATTAATGCAAGTTCTCTGTTTAATTTTCCGTTGATTTAGTCTTTATGTCATAATCTACGTAACCCTTTCGAGATATTAAGAAAAAGAAACACTTGTACTTAAAGTTTATTTTTATGGATAGATTTTTGTAATACATAATTTTGAATATTTTATTCGTTATGTCTTTCCCAAACAAAAAAAGAAGAATATTGATGGATTTATATATTTTGATATATTTCTATTCAAATTCAAAATGGATTGAATAGATTTTGAAAACATTTTATTATTATTATACAAAACATTTTTATGTCCAACTTTTTATTTGAAAGGATCTATAAAAATCTGAAAACGAATTATAATAAAACCAATAAACAAAAATAGATAACAACGCAAGAAATTATGAAAAAACTGAGAAAAAAATTAAACTAAATATAAATATAATTTCAAATTTCTCACCAAACAAAAATATTATTTGCTTATTTGTTCTGGACTTTGCCGTTTCTAAAGTAGATCGAATTGGATCCAAATAAATCTTTCATTTTGGTACCTTTATCTTTCTGCTTGTCTAAGTTTTCCTTCTAGGTTTTGGTTGCTGATTTTTTTTATACCTTTTTACTTAGCATTCTGACTAAAGAGTTTCTTCAACTAATTCAGCTAAAATTAATAATAGTTATGAAAACTTTTCGATATGCATGCTATCATAGCTATCAATGAAAATCGACCTTATACCTTCTCTTATATTACTATAGCATAGGAAAATCCGATACAGTATTTTAAAATACGTGTAAAAATTTTCTTGTGCATTAAATTTTTCATCAACATCTGTATCATACATTGTCCATGTGCTTTGAACAGTGAAAATATAGAATTGTATGAATGGACCCACCCAGTTTTATGTTTTTGATTTTAAAATGAAAATGCTCATATCGTCATATTGCAGACAGGAGCGTATTCTTAAAAAAACAAAACTACTTAGGGGAGTAGAATATGTGTATAACTTATAATCGATTTTTGGAGAATCATTTTCAATTATTTAGATTTTATTGGATTCTGGTAGTAAATATATACCGGGTGTAGCAGAAATAATTGTCAACATCCAGCGAAAACAAAGATTTTGATATCAGGAACACGTACTCTAAAACGCCCTCCTTTGGAGTCACAGGCGTTAGAAACTCTCGTTTCTACCTATATTTTTAATGATAAAAAATTCCATATTTATTCTTTATACGCTCCTGTTTGGATAACAAGTGGACTTCATGGTTTATTTTTGCATTTAGTTTCCATGCATGTAGCAGCAGTAAGTGTTGTCTCGAAACTTTTTGTTCATGTATGTTTGGTCGGTCAGTCAGTCAGTCAATGTAGCCCGCAGGTTCATGTCCAAAATGTTAAAATTAAATAATATTTTAAACATGTTAATTTGAATAAAACCAAAAAGTTTAAAAATATTATTAAAAATCACAAAAGTACTTCTTTGCTTGAAACTGATTAAAAAATTCAAAAATATTTTGTATGTTTTGATCAGTTTTAAGCAAAAAAGTACTCTTGTGATTTTTTTTCTATATGCTTAGTTTTCAAAATGAAAATTCTTGGAAAACTCAAAATCCAACATTCGATTTTAAGAAAAATGTGTAGTCTTTTCAATCTTCGAGGGAATTCGTCTCATAATTTTAATCTTTGCGTATTAAATATTGTATTGAGATTCAGAAATTAAATTTGCGTGTTTCTAAAAAACACAAATGGATGAAAATGACCTTGAACACATGATATATTTTCAAGTGACATGTGTAATGGGACTTGTTTCCTTACTCATATAATTTATTGAATTTCAATAATATGACTTCAATCATATCTTTGAAATATGTTACTTCAGTGGCAGCTTCACGCTTATCAATAAATTACCTTTCTAATGACATACAAATATATTAAATTGGATCACAGGATGATCCAATGGTTTGTATTACCATATACGTGGCAAATATTTATGATAAAAGATGAAAAACTTTCTAAAAAATCAGTAAATTGATATTTTGAAGAAATCAATTCTTTACGACAAACATGGAAAGATCATATACCAGTTTTATAGCAAAACTGTTTTGATTTTTTATTCTTTCATGATAATTTTAATATTGTAGATAGTTTTAAAAGAACTTTTTAAAAAAGAAACGAAAATGCCCGACAAAATAAATGTTCGTATAACATCATTGTGACGTAATAATGTTAATTGAATAGTATACATTGTATACAATTATTAATTATCATTAAAAACAGTTTGGTAATAAAACTTATATATTTAAGTTGCCAATTTAATGTGGTACATTTAGTAGATATTGATTTAAATCGTACATATTAATATAGCAATTGAAATATGAATAATTGACTAGCTATATATGAACTGATAGAGTTATAATAATATATAAAGTAATAATAACAATTATGATAACTTATCTTAAACTTTACATACGTTTATATAATTAATATAAAGACATTCATTGATTAATTATCATTATTTTAACAACCATCTGTAGGTAGGTAGGTAGGTACTGCTTGCTAGCGTACTTTACTTAATTTAATGCTGTCATTTACATAATTAATATAAAGTGCTAAGAAGTAAGTAAGGTTTGTTTGTAAGCCTTATTTAAGTTTGTGTATATGATTTATTTAAATCCTTAAGACCAACCATATTTAGTTATATTATTAAAATCTTGTAGCTAATATTAAAACCTTCAACTATTTATTATATAACTTATCCACATTTCATTTATGATTATTAACCATAATCATAAATATATGTATTTAATTTAACCAAATAAGTTATAAATACAAGCGAATCATTTTTAGTTGTAAATTATTTAGTACCGGGCTGAATGAGCTTCACTTTTGGTATTCATTGCTTTTAAAAGACTTAAATTTTATCAATAGTATAAGAACTATTTAAAATGTCTTAACACAAATACCAATTTGAATGGTATAAAAATATTAATCTTCTATCATTTGATTTTTAAGATTTGTAAATGTTGGAAGCGCAGATAAATACATACTTGATATAGTATTATTATAGTAACCATTCATTTATCTGCGTTTCCACCATTTAATTTTTTAACTCCTAAAAAGTTATATTATTAATTTGGTTGGTTAAATAGTGTGGTTCTTGTCGACAAAAAGGTTAAAAAATTGTCTCGAATTTTATCCATTTGGGGTTCTAAGATAGAAGTTATGTACAAATAACCACAAATATTGGAATATTTCATTTATAATCAATAAAAAATGTAAAAAAGCTTTGAAACGTTTATATCTTAAAATTGTTTAGTCCCCAAAGAATTGATCTCCGTGTATCATGTTTATATAACGATCTTATAAATTATTACTCTAGCAAGTTTTTTTCTGTTATTAAATTTCACATGATTCACGCCTCATTTTCAAACTTATCATATACAGGTTTGAGGAAAAATATACTCACGGTCAAAAAATGCACAATTTGAATGAAAAAATATCATAAATTTAAATTAATTATTTGGGCAAACATGTAAGCTTTTACAGATGTTCTCCTGATACTCTTGACATATAATTACTATTTTTAATACATGTTTTCGTAATATTAATCTAAGAATTTTTCTTTTTTCACCATTTTTCTACGAAATTCGTTGTTTCTTGTTTTTAGCAACGGGTAACGGTAACTACAAGAGCGGAATACCGTACGAGTCGAGCTAGTCACCCTTAATAATATATTTATTTAATAATATACATTTAATATAAAGACGGACAGATATAGTGACGTAATATATATATATTGCAGATATAATATTTACTAAACACTAGAACACTAAAAACAACACAAGCAAACCAAAGAAATGAATCGTCTGCAATGGAAGTGAAACCACACAAAATGAAAGAAAGGTTTTGTTTGGTCCTGATGGTCCTTGTCTTTATACATGTATATACCATGTGTGTGTGTGTCCTTTGTAAATAATGTTGTTTCCTGTACGGATACAAAGTTAAGGGTTATAATTAATGGATTCTAATATTGTATGGATCATGAATGTGTGTTCCCATTTAATGTTTTTTGTTTTTGTGTTAAATTATTTGATATTGTGTTTGTTTATATATTTAGAGAACTTACGTTTGTGTTTGTGTTTTTCGAGTTAAATCATTTAGAAATAGGAAACTATAGAGATGAAAAAATATGCGCATAAACACCGGAATCTGAAAACATTTTGGTTGGGACAAATTAAACTAAAAACCTAAATGGAAAATTATTTTCTGAATATAGTTTTTTAGTGTACGGAAAATTATTAAAACAATTAACTCTGTTAGTTGTTCCAATACTAATATTTTTTATACCATGCATATATGAAATATACATAGTACCTATATTAAGTTTAGTCCCAAGTTTGTAACGCTTTAAAATAATGATGCTAGGAAATAAATTTTGCCATAAGTGTTCATAAAATCACCTAATTAGTCCATTTCTGGTTGTCCGTCCGTCCATCTGTCTGTGGACACGATAACTCAAAAGCGAAAAAAGATATCGAGCTGAAATTTTTACAGCGTACTCAGGAAGTAAAAAGTGAGGTCAAGTTCGTAAATGAGCATCATAGGTCAATTGGGTCTTGGGTCCGTAGGACCCATCTTGTAAACCGTTAGAGATAGAACAAAAGTTAAATATAAAAAATGTTCCTTATCAAAAATTAAACAACTTTTGTTTGAAACATTTTTTCGTAAACATCACTGTTTACCCGTGAGGGCGCCAATTAGGCGGAAATTATATAATATGTACTATACTTGATTATCAGTTATGTATGTGTTACATGTTTGTATGTGTAATGTGATAAAGAAATCAACACTGACTATGTATGGTATTTCAACAATTAACTCAGTCAATTGTTTGTTTTCACTTGTTTGATTTTCCATTTGCAAAAAAACTACAAAATATCATTATAAGATAATTTAAAAAGAATTTTATTTGATAAAATAAAAAAATATGATTAATGATGTTTTGAGATTAATGAGATTTAATGACGTAGGACGAATACTAGCGAGCAGAAAATATTTATCAAAATATATGTTACTTTATATTATCTATTAAATTGAATTGAAAACATTTGTAAAAATAATGATCGTGAACTGTGTAATCATTGAACTCTTAAACTGGGAGTAAATGATCTCAATTAAGTTAAGAAAATATTTCCAATATTCTTTAATTTTGTAAATCATAACCTCTACATAATTTATTATTTAATGCAGTACTTAGTTAAAAGTTATTTGATTTCGCGATTATTAAATGAAGTTTGAGGCGGAAAATATTAGAGCAAAATAATTAAATTCATTTTTACTAATTTCATCATATTTCTGTCATAAGTTTTCTTGAATTTACTGAGTACGACTTATATTAAAGTAACGAAAGTGCATAAATTGGCCCGCTTGAGATGCCAAACGTATTTCATTTTTACCTAATTTGAAACACACAAAAAATTATTCAAAATTCAGCCGTTTTGAAATCAAAATTTTTGTCTGGTACTATAATAGACTGTCTCGTACTTCATTACTTATCATTTTAGGTTACCAAATATTTAATAAGTTGGGAAAACATTATTTGTTCAATTATATTATAAAAATATGTGCTTAGTTAATAAACTTTATTAAATCCTGATATCTTTATTAAAGTGTTCTTTTACACGAGTCTGGGTAGTTTGACAACGATCAACTATTTAATTAAAAACATACACTTAACAAAAATAAGTGTATTATTTTGTGCACATTCGATGGCCATTATTTGATTTTTCGAAGCAATATTTATTCATTTTGTTACCATTAAAAGCATTATGAAACAATTTCTTCTTGTCTTCATTTTAACTATTTTCATTAGTTAAAGAAACACCTTTGAAACGTGCTTCTATTAACAAATAAACGTATAAGAATGCAAAACTGAATTCAATTGACTAAACACCCTGTTTATATAACAAAATAAAGCTTAGAGTGATATATATATAAACGTAGGTCATAAATCATATAAATGTCATGAAAACAATTTATTATATTACGAATTGAATTTATTAAATATAGATAGATATACATAGATATCTAGATATCTGTTCTGTATACTATATGAAACATTGATAGATAAATATCTGTAAGATATCGGTAGATTTAAGATCAATTTTATCAACTTAAATATTGTAGCAGTCAGTCTATATGTTTATATCCAACTTTGTTCATTTTATAGTAATATTTTAACATGTAAAATAAAAAAAACTTTAAATACATTAAATTTTATATTCAGTTCATTCTTCTGTAAAGTTTTCATTACAAAAACAAATCGTCTGGATAACAAGTCCAAATTGGTGAAATATAGAAATACTGATCGTAGTAATAGCTAGAAGGATTCGGAATGATGTTTAGAAAAATATGCCAGAAGCATTTTTCAGCAGAAGTTATGAGTAATAGGTTCAAAAATCTATTCTTTTTTAGATAAAAATTTTGAAAATTTTTCGTATAACATTGCATTTTTTTGAAAAAGGACACCTTTCGAAAAACTTTCCTCTCGGTCGAGGGAGCATATCTTGTTAATTATGATCTTACATTTATCATGCTTTGTGAATCACTCTGTTTTAATTGATTAAGTAACGAATTATATGAATGTTAATAATTTTCAATTTTATTTGGGTAACAGACAGACAACACAGATTATCAATTATTTTATGAAAATTAAAATCATAAATTATCAACACAAATCAATAGAGGGAACACATCCTTCCCACAGCAACGCACGTAACGCAGTCACGCATTCCTACGCAAATAAAGCTTTCAAATATAAAATAAATACTTTAATGTCTTTTAAAATATAAAATTTTATGAAAATTATTTTATTTCATCATCAAACAACAATTCTGAAAAACTGAGTTTTGAGTTCACACTTCTTTGAGGTTTCATTGAGGTTGAGATGGGTGGTGAACAGAGGTTGATATTATCAAATTTATTTACCAATTTTTTTATAATTGATTTTGGATATGCTACAATTTTTATATAGGGTGTCTACTTAAGTTGGCTACATTTGAAAAAATTTCGGAAAATTGATTTTCGCCCTCCAAACCCCTTGCATACTAATTTTCCGAGATTGTTGGTATATATACAAGAATTACACGCTTAAATATATAAAATAAGTTATTGTGATGGCGCTATGGATATTAGGGACCACACCAATAGCTTTATAATAAATTAATTTCAATGAAAATTATTCGTGAAAATAAATTTTCTCGAATGATATAAATTATAATAAAAGTTTGTTGTAAAAGTAAAAAAGGTAAGTTTTATTTTTAAATAAATTAAATTAAAAATATATTTTAATTTAAAAAAAAAAGAAAAGTTAAATATGAATATTTATCTATTTCCTACAATACAGTTTATAATAATAATCATAATTGTAATGACATCTAGTGTCTCTCTGTCTCTCTGTCTGTCTGTCTGTCTGTCTGTACGTCTTTCTGTTCATGTGCAGTCATTTTAACTTTTATCATCAGTATTTTCTGTCTCTATGTACAAAACAAGTTGAAACGAGGATTTTGTCGCTAATTTTTAATAATTTCAAGAATACTGGTCAAAGTTAGACATGTTGTTATACACTTTTGGTCGAACTAATACTTACATCAATTCTGCGAGCATCTTAAGATCATAACTGACACTGAAGTAGGAGAATTATCCTGGATGAGACAGTGGAAGTAAAGCTCACCAGTGGTGTGGTGGCTTTAGATATTCGAGCAAACTGGGTGACGTGGAAACTACATATTGAGGTTACACTACAGGTCACTCATAATAGACAAGGATAAATTGAAATCAAGGAAAAAATTGATCTCGTTATGTTTCATTTTTAGAAAAAGTCGTTTTATTCGTGTTTTCAGGAAAAACTGAAACATTGACTGCAAAATATGACTCTTCCTGACATCTATTGGCGACGAAAAAAAGTACATTACCGAGACATTCAAATTGGTATTTGTGTAGAGACATTTAAAATGGTTCTTATATTAGTGAAAAAATTTGTTCCTTTTTTAACTCAAAAAATACCGAGTAAAGCACGGTCATCCAGATACTTTGTTATTAAATATTAAGAAATACAACATAAGTTCACACAGTTTTTTTTACATAGAGGTTTTCTGGCAGATTCAGGTGAAATTAAAAATAAAATTTTAATGAATTTTTATAAATATGCATGTTTATTTAAAAAGATACAGATACAAGAATACCTACCTAAACAGATACAGATACAGATATAGATACAGATACAAAATATCTACATTATTACAAATAATATTTTAATTTTTATTTAAAGTGAAATAAAATATAAAAAACTTTTATTAAAAATTTAATATTCTTCTATTATTCGTACGGTACAATACAGTGTACGCCGCGCTGAGTACAGTATAGTTTATGATAGCACTGTTGCTATCAATGTCACTTCTGTGTTATCTGTCACTTGTATGGCTAGCTGCCTGCACACAAGTGTAAAATAATTTTAAATTTTATTTTTTATATACAAGGAATATAATTGTAGTTTAAATGTTCCTTAGGGATAAATACAAAGAATTTCATTTTATGACAACCATAATGATGAAAATTATTTTGTGAAAGTCCATAAAGTTTAATTTTTTTTTTATTAATTTTTAACTTATTCCACAATTCTGTATTTTTTTTGAAACATTTTTTAAGGTAGTATGAGCACCAAGGGAAGTTTAGATTTGTTGTTGAAGTTATTAAGTTCATAAATAAATAAAAAAATCGTAAACGAATAATAAAAATACAATTTTTCGATACCTGCCTTAGTTTTCGTAATATTGAAAGCTAAATATTATTTATTAAGATTTTAACTTAAATCAATTATTGTTTTTTGATAGTCCCCTCTCTATTCTAAAGTAACACCGACTACATTTAATGAGTTTGACGAGTCTGTGAATGCACAAATCTTTCTATTTTTCCTATTGTCACATCTCTCAAATTAGGCCTCAGGTCAAAAATTGGTAAATAACTTTTCCATTTGTCTTGATAGGCTTAATTTAATGGTATAATTTTCTGCTATCAACTACAGAACACCCTGTATAAGTCATACGAACATAGCAATCCATTTTTATGAATCACCTTGTACCAACATAGTTATACAATATAATAATAACTTAAGATTGTTCTATGAAAATAAGAAGTAGGATATCTTGGGTTAGAGTACAAACGTTGAGGTTGAGAACGAGAGGTTAAACCAGTTTGAAGGAAGGCCAAGGTATAGAACGTTCATTCATTCCATGTTATATTTTAAATAACAAATTGAAGTTTTCTTGTAAAACGACCTGGTGTAGAGTAAAGTGTACTACACAAAACTATTTTTAAGTGCATAAGTTTTCTTGTATTATGTACATAATTCTCTCCCCATTATTTCCATTTTATTTTTATTGTGTTGGTACAATAACATTTGATCGAATTGTTGGTTATTATTAAAATAATGAATATAAAAAGTTTTTCTTCAATTCGTTTGCAGTTTTGTAATTTTGAAGTTTTGTTCTCTTTTGTTCTACAATCTTGTAATATTATATTTATGATTGAAATCACTACACAAACCAAATCAAATTAAACCATAATTTTTTGGTTTACAGGGTGATTTTTATAGTAGGTACACTGCACTCT
Source organism: Chrysoperla carnea (assembly GCF_905475395.1). NCBI lineage: Eukaryota > Metazoa > Arthropoda > Insecta > Neuroptera > Chrysopidae > Chrysoperla > Chrysoperla carnea. The sequence goes on from NC_058339.1 coordinate 93,467,273, forward strand.
TATATATTATTACTCCAGCAGGTTTCTTTTGTCCTGCCCTTATCTACCTTATTCCATTATCAAATTCCATGATTCACTCCTCATTTTCAAGGATTTTATGTCAAGGTTTGACGAAGAAAAACACGCTAGACAAATAATTTGAAGTTTATTAGGCAAACATGTTAGTTTTTACAGATACATGTAATTACTATTTTTAATACATGTTCTACTAATATTAATTTAAGGACTTTTGACTTTTTTTACCACTTTTCTCCGAAATTTGTTGTTTGTTGTTTTTTAACTACGGGTACAGGGATAAGCCACGGGTTATGGTAACTAGGGGAGCCGAATTCTTCACGGGTCAAGCTAGTTTTATACTATTGTAAAACCGTTCAAGAATTAATTACCTGTAAACCATGATCGAATTAAGAGTGATGTTTTATTATGTCTCTTGATTTAGAAACGGTAAAATCATTGTAAAATCAACGAACGGAAATAAGGGGTGGTTGAATAGAATGAATATATTAAGTATGATGAATCATTCTGTACACTTCGTTGATAGAGATACAATAAAATTAAAATATAAAATTTTGTATTGTTTCAACTTTGTAATACAAATCTGGAATTGATATTAAAAATAAGTTTTTAGAGTTAACTACCAGACACAAGCTAAGCTAAGCTGAGCTTTCTGACTGACTATACGATGCTTTTATTTTACATTTTATATGAATTATTTATGTGCTATCAATTTATTTATTATCAAAATGTAAATTAATATGAATAAAACTTGCCATTAATGTTGTAATTTATATTTTTATACTTGTTTAATTAAAAACTTAACTCCGCTACAAGTTTATAGCAAAACTTAATCAAAAGCTCAACAAAACCACTATTAGAAGTTACATTTAAACTTTTGTTCTAACTCTAACGGTTTACAAAATGGATACTTTTTAATTTGATTGAAAGAGGAAAAAATTTCGTTTTAAAATAAGCATAAAAATATTTACAACCTATTAAACAACTGTGGAAAGTTTCAAAGATGCATTAATTTTTTTCTTTATAACCATGATATTCTATTTAATTTTGTTGTGGCTGTTATGGAAGTTTAAAATGATGATATTCAACAACAATATGTTATTATGGAAGTTACTGTTAGAAGTTTAAAATAACATAATTGTGGTCTTAGATTACATAAAACATCTATAACAATCATAATGCTAATAATAATAATAATAATAATAATAATAATAATAATAATAACTAAACGATTATAGTTTTAACATTTAGTGTAAGTGTTATTTAAGTCCACCCTATGTATACTTAACTGTAGTTTAACTCTAACATCAATATTTATTACATATATCATCATATCATATTCATCTAACTACAAGAGGTTACAAAATATATGAAGGGATACCATTTGTAACTTACTGCTACAATGTTTTTATTTCATCTTGAAAATCTTTATCTTTAATAGTTTTTTGTCGCTATAGATACCAAAAACAAAATTATACAATCATATTTGAAATTTTAACCCGTCAATCTTTCGGTAATCTTTCTGCACAGAGAAATAATCTGAATAATTAGATTCATTTTAACTAATTTCACCATTTCCCATTGCTATTTATATTTACTGAGTGTGATTTATAAACTAACGAAAATACACGACAGGCCAGTAAATTTCCGAAGTTAATTTATTTTCTCTCAAAATTTCGGAAGGGCTTAAAAAATATTTAGTTTTAAAAACTGTTTATGGGCTGGGAAAAACGGAAAAAAGGAGTTTTTGATAATATATTAAACTAGTCCAATCTGTATACTTCGAGAGAAATTTCTAAACGTCCTGTAGAACATAAAACTGTCTAACTATTAACTAGGAAACATGATTATGATTAAAACTTTATCATTTGAAAATTTACATAATCATTTAATATTTTATTAGCTTTCATTAAATTTAATGACCTGACAAAGGACATATAGGACACAGGATACGGGACACGGGACACAGGACACAGGACACAGGCCATGTTTTATATAAAATTAATATCATTATTGTTACCAACTATTATTTAACTTTCATTTTAAATAAAATTTATTTGTGTGATTTTGAACATATGTGAGGCCATTCTGGGTTAAATTTTTGTTCTTCAATTATTACAAAATTTTCTATTAAATTAAAATTTCCATTAACTTGACAAACTTTAATCCTCAGAATAATAAACAATGTAAATTATCAAATGTACGTTTTTGAATAGAAAAGTCATGGGAGCGTTCGGGAAAAACACGTAAATCATCCAAATATGGGATAGTTGCCTAATATCGTTTAATAATTAACGTTCCTTCAATAAATTTCGAAAGGAAATGACCCAAAATTAGTGGGTTTCAAGCAAAAATTGACGTCATGAGAATCCAAAAAAATTGATTTTGCTCTAACACACGCAAATTTTGTTCCATTTTGATCAATCAAGTATGTAATCCCACTAATTTTTTGTTATACTTTTCAAATATTTGGCCATATTTGACGTATCTTTGATGAATTTCGAAACTAACAGAAAAAATGAAAAATACTAACAATACCCTGTATTTTGCAACAATCTTTCGTAAACTATAAAAAACATTTTAGAAATAAGTGCTCCCAATATAATAACATTATTTACGATTATGTTTCGGGAAAAAAATATTCGAAGAAATAATTGTTGATGTGTGTTTTAGAATTTAGGAATTTTTGTATTTTGTTGTGCGTAATATAATCGTTAAACTTTATGACATGAAATTCCCTAGAAACAAATTTATAAAACAAAAATATATGTTTCATAAAATGGGAATTGTTTTTCATAATGTCGAAAAATCTAACACAAAACGAAAATTTATATGAGATAGGTTTTAAAATAAATGATATAAAAGGTTTTAAACTAAATACAAGGGCTGAATGGACGAATACCGAAACTGACTGCGAAAGGTTGTTGAACAGCGTAAGGTCCATGCATGTAACAACATTTATAACTTTTATGTCGAAATCCCTTTGCTGTACTAAATATTGGACACCGATAAATAGACAAATTTATAACATAGCAGAAACCTCTCTCTAACTACCTGAGTTACCTGTATTAATTTTACAGGATGTTGGGAAATATATTTAGGGTTCTGTATAACTTACACAATCATTCCGAAGGCTGTTGTTATCCTTCCAAAACCGAAATAAACATGCGGTTCATAATTAAAGTTTCTATATATTCAATATTTTTGGATGAGCAAAAGACAGATTGTATAACTGAGCCTCAGTTTATGTGTTTTTCTTTTACATTAAATAAATTGAACACATTTCCTCTACGAAATCTTTTCCCGTTTCATTATGACATCTTAAACTTCACCGAATTTCAATAAAAATATACGGGAAATACAATTTCGAAAATTTTCCTTCAATACACAATAAAAAATGTTTATTTTTATGAGTAACCATCCAGACGTTTTCATATACATCCATAAATTTAATGTTTATTACATATTTTTTCCTGCATTAAAAAAAGTGGAATTTTTTGTTTGTTTGTATCCTATCTATCCTACAGGAAAAATTGTTTTTATTAAACGAAATACGCATTTCAATAAAAAATAAAAAGTATTTATTCCACAATCTATCGGATCATAAAAAAAATGGTCAAATCATAAAATAAAATAAAAAAAATTTTGGAAATATAAATGTCCTTCAAATCTTACGACATTATTATGTAGATCGTAGGTAAATATATCGATTTTAGAAACAGGTATTCATAACCAAGTAAAAAGATTATAGACGTGGACTTTTTTTTCAAGGAATTTGGAAACTTTCACGCATATAGCTTTAGGTCTATGAGTAAAATAACCCTAAAATGATTTGGGTCAGGTGAATATTTAATTTTCTTAAAAAAGAAAAACCAAGATATTCTATTTAGAAAATTTATATCTTATAATTTAAAATCAATTCCATTTGTATGTTTATGTCTGTTTTACAAAAATAAAAAATTTATTTCTGTTTTAAAAACATAGAAAATCTAAATCGAAATATACAACATACAATCATTCAAATGTCATAAACTTACACCGATCACTTACAAAATACTTTCTACTTAAAGTAATACATCTGAGTACAGCATGTAACAGTGGAAACATGAATAATCTTTTACTTCCTCTTACATTTTAGTTTGTTTCATTGGCTACTAACAACGAAACTTCTGAACTAACTTCACCCACGTATACGATTAAAGCCACGAAGTTTTATTGTTTGTTGTTTTTTACCACGGGTATAGAATAGCAACGGATTACGGTAACTACGGGAGAGGAATTCCGCGCGGCTTGAGCTAGTTAAATATGGAATCAATAAATAAAATTTCATATATTTTGTCTGGCTTGGATTTCGAACAATTTTTTTTGTGATCACGCCAGTTCAATACTTTTTCCCCATTCGCTACAGAAATTTTCACTTTAACAAGTGAAAACAAACAATTGACTGAGTTAATTGTTGAAATACCAAGCATAGTCAGTGTTGACTTCTTTATCACATTACACATACAAACATGTGACACATACATAACTGATATTCAAGTATAGTACATATTATAAAATTTCCGCCTACTTGGCGCCCTCACGGGTAAACAGTGATGTTTACAAAAAAATGTTTCAAACAAAAGTTGTTTAATTTTTGATAAGGAACATTTTTTACATTTAAACTTTTGTTCTATCTCTAACGGTTTACAAGATGCAATTGACCTGTGATGCTCATTTACGAACTTGACCTCACTTTTTACGTCCTGTAAAAATTTCAGCTCGATATCTTTTTTCGTTTTTGAGTTATCGTGTCCACAGACGGACGGACGGACGGACGGACAACCGGAAATGGACTAATTAGGTGATTTTATGAACACCTATGACAAAATTTTGTTCCTAGCATCAATATTTTTAAACGTTACAAACTTGGGACTAAACTTACTATACAATGTACCTATATTTCATATATACATGGTATAAAAATAATTTCGAAACATAACATATTCATTCAAATTCAAGGAAATTCAACTATAATCATGTTTATTACAAATTCGCCTGCCTCTGATACACTTTGTACACATTTGAGTATAATATAATATTTTATTTATTGTTTCTTGTACTATTTCATACCTTTTGGGGATAGTTGTGTTATTTTTTCTATGTTTTTATGGAGCGCTATAATAATTATGATTATAGGGATACGTATAAGTTTTTATATTCAGTATCCTTAAGGAACAGAATCCTATCATGTATAATGTTTGTTTAATGCCTATTTCAAGAAATTGTTTTTTTTTTCTCTCAAGGTTATACGAGATGTACAATTGTTTTTGTTTATGACCGATTCGTTCACATTGTCTCAAGTTAAGCATTACACGAGTTTTTTTTCACTAATATATAGAAACCAATATAGAAAAAATTTTCGCGTACCACATTGCAAAAGAGTTTGTTTAGATGATCAAGGCCCTTAAAACATAAAATAATGTTGTTATTTCCTTGGGAATCTTCCAAACTCAACCGATTTTAAAACATTGTTAAAAAACCAAAATTTCATAATTCGTAAATTGATATTATAAACGTAGTTAATAAAAAAAGACCAAGAGTTGCCGTGGGGCACCCGGTAAGAACTATATCAACGATGACGCGAATACCTTAATTTTGCTCTATCAAAAATCGTGTAACCCGCGGTTATTCACTTCAAAAATTCATTTTTTCCGGCATCAAAACCAAGAAACAAAATAAGATATCAATAATGTTTTTCGTATAAATGTATTATTTACAAATGAACCATCAATTTAACTTTTTTTTTTAGAGGTGGGATATATATAAATACATCATATAAGCTATTTATTTTAGTAGTTCGAGAGCAAACAAATACAACCAATTTGAATGAGGCCTTCAAAGATCAGACCTGTAAATTTTATAATCAATTTAGAAACCATAAAATACGGTGATTGCCTGATATCGAATTTGCCATGTTACACAAAAAAAATGTAAAATTCGACTTGATACGATGACAAAAGTAAGTGAAATTTAAATTGATTAAAAAACGAAGAAGTTATAAGCATTCAAAGATTGTTGTCCATCTCTTTCTAGCAAAACAAAGTTTTATATGTATCTCTACGGTAATATCGGACAAAGACGTCACTAACTTATATCAGCCTCTATGTTTAATTATGAATTTTAAACATTCATTTTTTGCATACTTCTAAAGATTTTCAAAAACTTCCCTTTTCTGCCCATGTAGTGAAAATTCTTCAATAATTCTTGTGCAACATAAATCTGATGGCATATTTTTTCCCAAAATTTTATTTTCGACCAGTGATCACTTAAAATCGTAACACATGTGGAATAAAATTGTCATTGTTCATTAAATGAACAATCCAGAACTTTCTATCAGAAAATTATGAACAAAAAAAAAAACTAAAAATGATGGAAAGCATATAATTTTAAAGCTGTATTGCTCTGTAGTTGAAGCTGTCATAGCGTGCTGTTTCCTTCCAGCTGTCAATACAATATTCTGTGTGTCTATTGTTGTTAAATGATTGTTGTTGTTATATTGTTAATTTTTCTTTGCATTTGTTTTTCACAAATGTTTTCAACATATTTTATTTTACGTTTTTTTGTTTAAAAAAAAAATAAAAAATAAAAATAAAATACAATAAAAGTAGGACCAGGATCAAGTGTAGTATTACTATTTCAGAATGAATGGAAAACGATCATTTCGATATTTACGTTATACAAATTGCCTATAGTTGATTAGTTGACTGGTCACGTGACAATCAAACCACAAGTTTTTTTGAATATCATTTTCAATAAAAATTCATTCTAAAGTGGACACAAAATTAATAATTTTCCAGCTCCTCTGAAAGGTAAGCCCTCAGCTTTGAAAGTTTTCGTATATAAAAAATTCTTACGAATTCTACTATACTAAGTCTCCATCCGTTCTATAATGAGTTTTCTCAAATACCACATCTGGCGCTGAACCAATTATAAATGAACACAATTGATAAATGTATATTAAATTCATTTGAGTGTTTTATCGTTTGGTAATGGAATGGCCTTTGTTTTGTTTCAATATCCTTAGGCCATCTGTTGACCTAAATATATTTTTTAAAACAAATATTATATAAAAATAAAAATCATACAAGTAACATAGTTAATTGTATAAATACTCTGGTTATATTGAATGATATATCAATTTACAAGACTAGTACCTTTAAGTAGTAAGTTTATTGACTTTTTGCTTCAAAGCATGTAGATTCCAAGAAACTTAAAAGGAAAATCCTTTAGAAACTTTTGGAAACTCAGTCTGTAGTTTAATCTTCCCGTTGCCTCCACCATAGGATTGTTTCAAATCATTGAATTTTCGAATGAATTAAAAATTTGTTTTTTTTAAATTAATAAGTTTATTGAATCACCCAACAAGACAGATAAAAGTTAAGTAAGAATACAAGAACATGGCAGGTAGTAACAAAATATCACCTCAAACCTTTTAAAAACCTTAATCTTTGTAACTATAGCTACCTTTATGTACCAACCTTCACTTCAAGTGTATCAAATCATGCATAATTTATTTATCTTTTATTTCTTAAAAATAAAATAAAAACGGTAACTAACTTTCTTTGTAACATTTCGTTCGCTCACAAAGAGAAAGTGGAAACAATTAAATATCATATCTTTATTTAACGGATGTAATTTTGTACTTTTTTTTTTTTTTAAATGGAAAAAGGATTGAAATACTTCTACATTATTCTTGTATTATAATAAAGTATTCTATTTTATAAAATCAATTTTTAAATATCAATATTTATTTGTTTAAGGGGTGATTGAAAACAAAAACAAGGGGTGTCGTGGGACACCCAGCTGGAACTATGGTTTGAATGATTTATTATGCACATGTTCGATTTGGTAAGATCATTTTGTGCTTTTGTCTTTTTTTTTTAAATTCAGTGTGACTTTAAATCGATTATAACATTAGTTTAAAAACGACATAGATCTGATTTAGTAGTCAACCCAATATGTCCCTACATTACCTTCATTTGGCTTGACCAAGATTTATTATGACATGCCATAAAATTTCCTTGTTTCCTTGTTCTTACTTTAAAGTATCTCTATTATGTTTAACTCTTCTTCTGATAACTCTCATCTTTTTGAATGAAAAACATAAATTAAATTGACAGATTGTAAATAATTTTCAAAATATTCTTAAAATTCATGGCAAACTGAATCGGTAAAAAGTTTTAGTTTCCTAGGTAACACGTCGTCGGATTTTGGGGTCGTTTTAAATTGTTGCACATTTTTTGGTTTTATCTCTCAACCAGCAAACAGATTATAACGTGCGATAAGGAACATAGTTCCAAAAAAAAAACTTCTAGGCGAACAATGGCTGCTATAGCATTAAAAACTGTAAATTAATTTCTATCATAAGTTTTTAATTCAAATATTACTAAAGTTTTCATTTATATTTGTTGTTTAATTCAAAATTATATAAAAATATTTTTTTGTTCTAAAGAGACATTCATCGTAAGAGTGTGTATACCCAGTGTATACGAAATATGCGTTGAAAAGGCTACACATCTGTAAAATGGTTAAACCAAATTATCTTTAGAACATTCTCAGCTTTTTTCGTATGATTATCGGCAATGTCGCTCCCAAACTCTTTAAGTATCAACTGCATAAACAAAATTAATCTAGTCATTTTGGTACTATGGCACTTACAATGCCCTGATTATAATAAATGGGGGTTTTGAAAAAAATCATATATAAGTTTTATAAAAAAAACTCTTTTTATTTTTTCATGATAATTTTAAAGTTACAGGTAGTTTTAAAAGTTCTTTTTTCAAAATCTCAGTTTTAATAAACAGCTGGTATAAATAGTTTTTTTTCCATGATATTATATATTTTTATTCGTAGTTTGTGAGATATAATTTGAATATAAATGACATTCTCTACACTTACACGATGTTTGTATTGTATTCATACAATACTGTTCAAGTTCTGTTGAATATCATAAAAGTTAGTTCTCAATGTTTTTGTTTTTTTATACAAATGCAAATTAATATTTCATTTTTTATTACAACAAATAATTTGAATAAATATGCAACTAAAACTGTGATGGAGTGGCTGGATAATAAATCTAGCGAAACTCAACTACATACAGTGTGTGCCAGTCAAAACAAATATATCTTTTAATTTTATTCAAGTCATCATCGAAGCACGTTGTACATCGTGTTAAAATTCAAAATATTAGCATTTCGAATTTCTTGTTTAATTGATAGTAAGGTGCTTTATTTTAGCCAACAGCTCCAACGGTAGCTTTAGTTGACAGTTCGATGATATCACTATTACTTATATATAAAAAAAAGCTAATTTTTCTATTGATTAAAAATTTAATTAGAATTTTTCTTTTGAAAAGACAAGACAAGATATATAATATTTTTTTTCATTTTTCATACATCACTTATCTTTACGTTCATTTTCCTTTGCTTCGATATCTTAATGGTAATGGTATATTGGTATCAGGATGACATTTCCACTACACTTTTCATAATGTTAAATCCATTTCTTTACTTCCTTGTACAAGGTAATGCGGAAGCATTGCAAAATGTGATGTTGAGTTTTTAACGAAATTATCTATTTAAGCAAATAATGTCTTGAACCGAGAACGAATTAAATATTTAAATCCTTCAGAAATTATAAGAATTTGTCTCATCACAATAAGGTCACTCTCAAACTCTCATCTTTTAGATGGGAATTACTAACTCAGGTACGCTTGCAACATCTAGTTGTACAAATCTCCGTCTAAATTTCTTTGTACGCATCGATAATTTTCGACTTACAGATTTCAATAAAAAAGGTTCTTCTTTATTATTGATTTTAACTGACGCGGTAGTAATGTGGCGACCACATAACTATTTTTTCTGCGTTTTATTCGACTTCTATACAAGTTAGTTTATGGCCTGTTTATCATAACTTTTCCATACAAAGTAAAAATAAAAAGAAATTTTTTGACGTTGAGAGTAGAAAATTCATTTTTATTATGATTTATTCATGTGAACCATTTTTACTCGTTGTGTTTTTTCTTTCTAGTACATAGATTTTATTTTTCCAATACTTCCTTCGTGAGTTTAATGAATTTTAGCTACAAGTTTATATCAATGTTTCTTTCTACCTTTTGTTTGAGATCAAAGTTTAGTTTAAAGAAAAAAGTTTGTGATGACATTCATTTATAAAAAAAAAAGGATACCTTCATAAAAACATTACTGTTTCAACATCACACGACTTCCACACACAGATTAAAATGATTGTAAGCGTCATTATAAGATGACACTAGCTGAAACGCTTTGTGCTGCCAAGATAAGTTCATAAAAGTACTTGAATATCGAATTTAAAAAAACTTTCGTCCCCAAATCAAGATTAAAACTTTCCTATCTTTTAAGTTGGACCAAAAAATACACATCCATAGTAGCTTAGCGTAAATGAACATCGTAACATGAGATTTTTCTAAATTTAATTTCTCGTTGTTGAAAAATGAAAAATATTATATTCTTGAAAATTGTTTTTAAATGTCTTGAAACGAAAATTCTTGAAAATGACTTCCATATAAAAAAAAAACTACAATACAGCTCAATAAATTCCGTTCAATATAAATTTGAATTAAATTTAAATTATATTTAAATTTTTATGATATTTTCGACGTAGTTAGATGGATTTTACATTTCTATAAAATGCAAAATCATATCAATATATTCGTATTTTAATAGAAATTTGCATATTTTTATACCATGACCTAAATGTAATATATCATGGTATATTAAGTTTAGTTCCAAGTATGTAACGATTAAAAATGTTGATGCTACCGATAAAATTTTGGTAGAAGTGTTCATAAAATCATCTAAAAAATACCTTTTCCGGTTGTCAGTCCGTCAAAAATATCAAGCTAAAATTTATTATAGCATGCTTAGGACGTAAAAAGTGAAGTCAAGTTCGTAAATGGACAAACTATGTCATTATCTTAAATGTAAAAAATGTTCCTTATAAAAATTTAACAACTTTTATTAGAAACATTTCCGTAAACATCACTGTTTACTCTTGAGGGCACAAATATATTTGAAATTTATGCGTTACATATATTATGTATGTGTTTGTTTGTTTATTACTAAATTTACTTAAGAAGTGAGAGCAAAAATACTTTTATTACTTTGTGTGTAAGAGTGACTATTTTTCTTTACTTACATGACGTAAAAAAACAGACGATAGCATAAGAAAAACTGTATACACTTGGTATTTCAACAATTAACTTAGTCAATGGTTTGTTTTTACTTGCTTATATTTAAATTTTTATGTTATTTTCGACGATATTAGAGATTTCTATAAAATGCAAAATCAAATCAAATATATTCGTATTTTAATAGAAATTTGCATTTTTTGTGTTTTTTTACTATTTTCCGTTTGTATAAAAATAAGTTTTCCTTAAATTTTCTATTTCTATAAAAGCAAGCTAATCCATTTTCCGATATAAAAGCAACAATGACCATTATATGATTTATTTTCTACATTATATATATGTAAAGTATTTTCATATAACTAGCTTGACTCGTACGGAATTCCTCTCCGGAAGTTACAACAACAAATTTCCTAGAAGAGTGGTGAAAAAAGTCAAAAATCCTTAAATTAATATTAGGAGAACATGTATTAGTAAGTATGTGTCTAGAGTTAAAGAGCATCTGTTAATACTAACTTATTTGCCTTATAAAATTTAGACCATGAGTAAATTTTTCCTCAAACCTAGACATAATAAGCTTGAAAATGAATCATGGAATTTGATAGAGGAATAAGGATGGAAAGAGAAGGGCAGAAAAAAACTTGCTAGAGTACCAAATGTATAACATAAATAAATTCATGTTGAATAAAATGCAGTCTTTTTGTTGTATTTTTGATGTGAAAAGTCTATTTATCAAAGATATATCCGATGATATCTATGAGCAGCTAAAGAGTTATATATATCCCTGATACCATATTTATTCATCCTGTAGGTGTACTCATTCATCTATTTAGAGAAGTGCACATGACATTTTCAACAAGAGAGAGCTTTCTTGAAAACATAGATTATCGATAGATTCAATGATGAATAATGGCTTAATAATAGAAAATAATTTATCGTACGTTCATTTTTATCTATTTATTTATTATATGTAAAAACTTTAAATAACACAATCTGAGAGACATTTTATATCATTTATTAAAGTTTTTAACATATTAGTTAAGTTCACATCAGATCACAACTAATCACATCATATTCTCTTTAGAACTTCATATCCTGCAACTGTAATTTTTATTCAAAATAAAAACAGACAATTTAATCCAATTAATCTACGAAAGGCCCAATGATTTTGACGAAATTGGTACCAGAAAACAAAAAATTTATGGAAGGAAACAACTTGATTGCGCTTTTAAAAAAAGCTGACGTCCAATGCGAAAAAATTAAATTGCAAAGTTCGACTTGGAAGAGTAAGTGTCGAGAAAACTTGAACAAATATGCAAAAATAGCCATTTTCACATTTAGAGTTGATATATATTGAAGTTTAAGTGATGTTTTAGCAAAAATTTTTGAAAAATTTTCGAAATATCGCATTTTTTCGAAAAAAGATCTTTCCTCCTATTCGAGGGACTAAGGTAGCGGTTTTTTTGGGGCTTAATCTCCTCGTCTAGACTTGTTCGAGCATGATACTTTAGCAGAAAATGAAATTTTTAATTTTTGATGCCCAACGAAATGTGCATTATGTTTTTGTTTTCCGATAGCAATTTTGTTAAATTTAACATTGAGCCTCCGTAGATTAATTGGATTATAAAAAAATATTTGCAATGAATAAAATATTGATCACATCTATTTAATAGGTGATAATAAAATAAATTATTATAAATTGAATTAAATTAATTTTCCCAAATTAATTAAATTAAAAATTGATAATTTTAATGCAATGCACAATGCACAATACACAATGCATTGAACGTTAACTTGACTTCAGTTTTATGTCAATAAATCAAAATTAAGGAGGTATGAGTGTATATGATCAAATAATTTGAGGTAATTAAATAACAAGAATATTTATTTTCAATTTTGATAGTGAATTATGTCATTTATAGCTTGACGAAAGGTAAGAACACAATTTCTTGATAAATGGTTTTCAGAATATCGAAAATTGCTAATTTTGTTTAATTATTCTGCTTTCGATGTCTCGAAAATCAAGGCAGATATCGAAAAAATGTATTCTTGTGTTTCTTCTACATTCATGAATTCTCATATTCTTTGAGTTAAACTCTACCTGTACACAAAATTTTGAGCTTTTAAATGAATAATTGCTGTCGTGCTCAAACATCCTTAACAAATTTACATTAAATTACACACAGGCAGGTCACCTATTACACCTATAACACATTACATATTTGTTATGTAATTATAGTAACGTGCTGATGCTGTGATGGTCCTTAGTTATGGATGCTGGTTGGTACTGGTACTGGTGCTAGTTGATGGTGCTGTGAGGATGATGGTTGCATACCATCATGGTTGGTTTTAGTACATAAATCATTTTATACAATAGCGTAGGTAGTCAATATAACAATAATAATATAATGGATTGATGCATACCTTTATAATATAGTACCTACAGAATACAGAATGAATCATAAGTGGGTATACAGTTATACAAAATAACTAGAAAGTTTTGATTTCTTTATTGGTTTATCACATGTTTTCTACATATCTTAGCAAAGTTTTTAAGATCACTGTTGCATTTTCCATTTAGAAAGCTTAAGTATCAGCCTAAAGGTCTCATCCCAAAAAAGGTAAAAACTGAAATTTACAAAATTTAAATAACTCCCGACAAACTTTCGGGTACGGAATCCTAAACTCGACTTGAAGCCTATCTAAAAACAATCTCCATTAAATAATTTTTTTCCTCAAAGCCTTTTTCAAACTGAGCCGATTTGAAAATCAACGAAATTTTTTTTGGTTTTTTCGAGTACGAAATTTTTGTCCCACTCTGTAAATATACATATTTAATGTCACAGCATGACGTGTACAGTTATTGTGAATTTATAATGTGTTAATTATTTTATATTCAATTATATTATATATTATTAATTATTGTGCATGGTGTCAAATAAAATTAAAAAAGAACTAGAGGTGTTGTGGGACACCCGGTTGAACTATGTTCCGATCGTATCTTCGTATATTATAAATGTAGCACTTACTTTTTTTACTCAGATTTGGTTCAATTTTTTTGCTGGTTTGAAAATTTAAAGCATTAATTTAAGAAGTCAAATATTTGTTTTATTGTTTTCAGAATTCAATATTAAATCTATTCTTTAACTCACAGTTTTTGATTTTACCTCCCAACCAGCAAACAAATTATAATGTGCGATAAGGAACATAGCTCCAATTAACCATTCGTTCCATCACTAATAGATAAATAATATTGATATATTATTTATAATGAATGTGTTACAATTGTGAAAGTTGTGTATAGGCAACACACAGCACAGCAGCAGAGCATACCAGAACTCAAACTAATATAATTAATAAATATAATAATAATTATTATATTTAATTTGATTGTATTGTATTATAATTAAACACGTACCGATTAAAATTAACATATAACAACATGTTTAGAATACATTATTACATGTACATTATTTAAATTATGTTTGTACGTATGGACGGACGTACAGCAAGCATATGAGAGTTTAGAGTACAGAGAGTTAACTTAATTTTATATTTTATTTTATTTATTTATATTTGTTGTATTATGTTACGTGACCAATATCTACATATTGTACAAAGTGATTCAGTCAAAAAAAAAGAGAGTACAATTTATTGGAGGTCTGCTAGTTGGGACGTAACATCGAAAAAATATGCAAGACCCACAATTCGACGATGCGTTATCTAGAAAACTTTTTTAATCGATTCAGCTTGCCATGAATTTTGAGAATATGTGGTAAATAATTTACAATCTATTAATTTATATTTTTTGTCCAAAGTTTATGTTTTTCATTCAACAAAATGAGTTGTGAATTATCAGAAGAAGTTAAACAGAATAAAGATATTTTTAAGTAAGTACAAGAAAATTTTATGTTATATCATAATAAATATTCTGATTAAACCAAATAAAGATAATGTACGTAGTATAATACCATGTGTGTTTGTACCATCTAGGCATATACATATCTATAGTATAACAGAATACATTCGTTTAGTAATGCATCTAAGCGAGAGGTATTATATACATGTATTGAATATTAGTTGGATGACGCTTGGGCAGTGGGAGTTTTTTAGTTACAGGTAACTAGTAAGTTCATCAAAACTCCCCCTCTCTGCATGCATACAATAGAAGATCTGTTGTATCGTATCTGTAGTCTTATATAATACCTCTCGCTTAGATGCATTACTAAACGGATGTATTCTGTCATACTACAGATATGTATATGCCTAGATGGTACAAACACACATGGTATCATATAATTGGGTATTATTATAAATTAGTGATATTGATATATAAATAAAATAAAGTTGTTTACAAAGACATCAGGATATATAATATATCAAAGATATATATAATATAACTATAATCATATTATTATATAATATAATATCGTATCTTATATACCAATATATATATATATATTTATATATATATTTATCGTTATAAGTATCGTACTTTTACGATAAAAACTTAGATAAAAATATATGATATCTGTATTATAGAAGATAATTTATGAGATACAAGTAGGTATATGTTTATATACGAAAACCTTAAGTAAAAGTAGATGAAGGAATATAAGCTCAACCCGTGCAGACTTCTGCACCCGTAGCTACCGTTACACGTGGCTATTCTGTACCCGTGGCTAAAATCAATAAACAACAACAGATTTCGTAGAAAAATAGTGAAAAAATCAAAAATTCAAAAAGAAATTATATGTCTAAAGTATTAGGAGAACATCTGTAACAAACTAACATGTTTGCCTAATAAACTTTTTATTTAAATTTATTTAAATTTATGGATATTTTTCTGTTAAAATTATTTGTCTGTTTTGTCTGTCGTCCTAAGCGGTACATTTTTAGACCGTGAGTATATTTTTCGTCAAACCTAGACATACAAAGATTGAAAATCAAGAAATTTGATAAAGAAAAAAGGAAGATAAGGGTAGGACAGAAAAAAACTTGCTAGAGTAATATTATAAAAGATATTGTATAAGTTTACTAATATCATAAAAGTTTTTACATTTTATTATTAAATTGATTGTTTGTGTACCGAGTGTAACATAAGTAGCGGATTGACTAAATAAAATTAAGAAATTTTTATTATATAAATGATTTGTATGAATATTAATAAAATACACATTCTGGAGTGAAATTAGTGACTGACCTAGGTCGGTCGGTGATTAGTGAATGTGACTTAGGTTGCTTATTTACGAACTCGCTTTTACGTCCTGACTACGCTTGAAAAATTTCACTTTAATGTCTCTTTTGATTTTGACTTATAGTGTTTAGCTGCTATACCAAAATTTTGTTCGTAGCGTCAATATTTTTAAGCGTTACAAACTTAGGACTAAACTTAGTATACCTTGATATATTTCACATATACAGAGTATAAAAACAAATATTGTATTGATTTCAAATAACAGAAAGTGAATAAAAATAAAATAAATTTAAAACTTCAAATAGAATGAGATTTATTTTTTAATTACCTGAATAAAATTTAAATGTATTGAAATCAAATTTACATTCATGAATTGAAACATCTATTTTATAAACAAAATGGTAAAAGAGGCTGCCTGCAGGTAGAGGGCATAGTTTAAACATGGTTGGGCAAATGTGGGGTAGGTTAAGGTTTTGGTTAGAGTTGGGTGCATTAATTTACAACCGCTATTATTTATAATAATTAAAAAAAATAAAAAACAGTTAAACAAAAAACCAAATAGGGCGAACGATTGCAACAAATTATGAAAAATAGAATAATATACAATACATGAATATCAACTTGTTATAGCCCGTTGAAAAGTTAACTGACTATGACTCAACAAATCCACTATTTGTAAATGGTAATTCAAACTGGATAAGGAAAATTACCTTCTTATTAATTTTTAATCCTCGAACTAAAAAAAGAGTGTTATAAGTGTGTTGTGTTTGTCTGTGGCATCGTAGCTCCTAAATGGATTAACCGCTTTTGAATTATTTTTTGTATCGCTTGAAATTTAATATAATGGAAAGTGTTCATTAAGTGTTCATTACTATGTTTCGCAGCTACTAGCAGTGAATGAACATCTGATATTACACATACGATATTCCAGACAATTATATTTCTATATACGTGTAATAAAATTGACATATGAAAGCGATTAAACCTTAGGGATTAATTTAAGCATGAATTCATTAATTAGAGCAAAATTACAAACAAAATAATTATAATAATCATCATAATCATAAAATAATAGAATGTTATTGCGTACAATGAAATAATAGTACATTCTATACATTACCGGTTGTAGCTAATAGAAATGTATTACGTAATGCTACAGGTAAATTGGGATTTTGAAAAAGATCTTCATAGAAAGATCATATATACGTTTTATAGCAAAACTGTTTATATTTTTTACTTTTTCATGATAATTATAAAGTTACTAACAGATTTAAAAGTACTTCTCAAAAGAGAAACGAAAACGCCCGACAAAAAAATATTCGTAAAGGATCATATAACGTCATAATGTTAACAACCTTGTAAACTAGAGGATTTAGAGCAAAATATCTTCGTCAACATTACTCTTTTGTTTAAAAAAATTAGTATGAACGATATCCTACCGGGCTTCTCACCGGCAACCAGCACTTTTAAGTTCAGGAGCATGTTTTCAACGAGATTCTGCAAAAATATTCCATGCGAAAATTAATCATGCTCAAAAGCGAGTTTTGCCGGGACTACAGTGTTAGCTTCCAGTGGTGTATAACAATATTTAGAATGATATCGTTGTCAATTAAAGTGTTAAAATGACGTCACACCACATGACAAATTTAAATAAAGTTATAAATAAACAAATAAATAAATAAATGATGAAAGAAGCTGTAAATCAAACAATAAAAGCTCTTATATCACAGAGCTGGTAGCTGATGTTGCTTGATGAGTTTGATTAGGTGATAATGTGATAATAATTAAACTTGAGATTTGTGTTTATGTTACAAAACCAATTTTAATATTTGTTTTGTTGGTAGACAGACTTATACAGAACACACAGACAAACTGGCAGACTGACAGACTAACATCATACAAATAAAACATAACCAAGTAATCAAATAACAGACAATTTGTTGGTTTTAATTCAGATATTACACGGAATAATAACCTACATCTCCAATTCAATCAGTCAGTCTACATTTTAACTTTGTAGCATAGGATGTCTAGGTGTATTCTGAAACATTTTGAAGCGAAAATATCACAATATGGTCCTTCATTCGTTCAATTCTGTATTTCTGATCGATTCCTAAATTTGATTTGATTTTTTGAGATGAAAACACTCATCTAGATTATTAAAAAACTCACCTTTTTGAAATTATATTTCTTCAGGCTCAGTGGCTGAGCGACAAGCTTTCTATTTACCCGAAAAATTGGAAAAACTGGACTTTTGACCTTGAATTACCTTTTTTGCAAATGTGGAAGCGATGGGCACTTTTAGTATTCTATTAATAATAACGACCCCAAGGTCTCTAGCAATTTATTCTACCAACCAATCATGAGTAAAATGCAAGTGAAATATTGAAATTTTCACGCGGTGTAGAGGGCCCAAATACAACATTCAGTTGGCAAAGTGACTTTTTGCAGGGCTCTTAGCCCATGTACACCATACTATTCGGCCTCGAATGAATGGCGTCGACAAGTGTGGTTATATAAGTTGAATTTTCAGTGATCTACATTACATTATAATATTATTTGTCGTATTTATTTGTAATTTTATGCTTGAATACGCTTTTTGGTAATCTGAACATGATATGCAACCAACATTACATGTATATATATATATATATATATATATATATATATATATATATATATATATATGTATATATATATACTGTATGTTAGTTAGTTAGTGATTGCGTGCAGAATTGACTCTCATGCCGCGCGGGTAAACATTAATATTCATTCCCGAACCAAAAACAAAGGGTGTTATAAGTTTAACCGCTATGTGTGTGTGTTTGTGTGTCTGTCTGTCTGTCTATGGCATCGAAGTTCTCACATAATGATCTCATTATGAATGTTATAATATTGCCTATAATTTTAAATAAATAATTTCATTTATCTTATAAGTACTTCTGCGGACGACGCTAAATTCAGCTTTGCACACTCTGTTTGAAAATAATCATCAGAATTCTACAATATTTTCCAATTACAAGCGTTAGTTTTATGCATGAATCTATATGAGCGTTAAATTATAAAATTTATGTTACATGCGTAATATCCTTTAACTTTGTAAATCATAACCTCTACATAATGTTGAATACATTTATTTTTTAATGCACTATAGCTAACGTATACATGGTACGTTTTTTCGGGTTACCATATAATAAATTATACTTCATAATACGTATAACAGATAAAGCATCTATTGTTTGAAACTGACAATCACCTGACGGACATAGTAGGACACTCCAATCGTGCGTCAGAGGTGACACACACTATTTCTTATTTGAGGATAAGTTATAAATTATGTTTATACAAGATTTACATCAGTGACCAAATGCTTTTTGTTTGACCATTTTCTTGTCTTTGAGCTAATTTTATATACTCAACTTTTAAAACGTTTAATTTTTCCATGAACCCAAAATAATTTATAATCCCTAATCTATCGGTTTATTTAATTTTCCAATAATTTTTTCCAACACTCACTAAAACCGAACAATAAATAATTTTCAATGCATCATAAAAAGACCAATTTAAATTGAAAACCACAAAAAATTGTCCATTGTAACAAATAAATATATTTTTGGAGTATTAAATCCTTCCTGACATAATCATTACTCACGTAATTCATAACAAACAATAAAAACCGATAAATACATTATTCCTAATTCTTTTTCTCTAGTTGTGTGTTATTTTTGTTTACAGGAAAATTGAACAATTTTTACTTGAACATAAAAATTCAATAAAAATCTTTTCATTATAACAAAATTGATAGATTCTTTCTGCTTGATTTGATATTTTTTTGCGTGTGTTTGGGTGAAAATTCAATTAATCATTGCTGTAATAAGGATTTAATTTTTCTTTCTACATATAAGTCCTTTGGCACAATGCCATTTTATAATTTACACAGTGTTTCAAAACTCCTATTTTTGTCTGCAAAATTACTGTAAAATTTTATGGAAAGAACTTGATGTCCCCTATTAAACTCTACAACTTTTGTTTAAATTATTTTTTAATTGGTTAAATATATAATGAGCTATTAGCCATAATAAATTAAAATAGTCCATTCTGTATAAATAAACTGCTCTTCAGATAGTTACTTTTGACTCATTCTGTATTTGTATGTTCGTTTTATTTGTAAGTTTATAAACAAATTTGTTTATATATATTTGTTAATATCAAATTTTCAATAAAAATTAAATTACTTAGAAAATGCAAGTGAAATAAATGAGCTTAAAAAACAAGCAGTGCTGATATCTTGGCTTTCTCTATAGCTCGTTTCGCAAAGTACCTCTCTGAGGTACTTGATGCTCAAGGTAAATAGTATTAATGTCGTCTCCTTTTCGAGATATTCGTTATACAATCGGTTCAAACTCACTTTTTTCGCGTAAGCAAGTATGCACTCAGTTTTCCTATCGCCATTTTCTTAGATAATATAAAATGATTGTGACACTTATTAATGATATTAAACTGACAAACCAAATAATAAAACATAATAAAACTTAATACAAATAGATGGGAATGAAAGGGAATAAAAACAGGAAGAAGTGTACTGCAAGCTTAGTTTATAACTAGTAAGCGAACGAA
Organism: Chrysoperla carnea; assembly: GCF_905475395.1. Taxonomy (NCBI): domain Eukaryota; kingdom Metazoa; phylum Arthropoda; class Insecta; order Neuroptera; family Chrysopidae; genus Chrysoperla; species Chrysoperla carnea. Next base: position 93,488,308 of record NC_058339.1, read on the forward strand.
TACCAAGCAAGAAACTAACTGAAAATTGATAGATTATTCAGAGATTTAAATAATGTCATACAATTTTATATTAATTGAAATTTTTTATAAAAAATGATAGAGAAAAAATAAAATTATCATATTACTTCTACTGGCTTCAACCATCAGAGAATATATCCTCTTCAAGAAATATAGTTATTGGGTTGGGTAACATCACCCATGGAATTTTATGGATAGTACTATTTCAACCACACTGTATATTGTATTGATAGTCCTGGAGTCTTACACTTACTCTTACACGGATTTCGAAATTTCGCATATGAATCAATAGTATTTAACAAAAGGTACAATACAGATTAGTTGTGTCAGGGTTTATCTTGGCAGAAATACTTTTGCCAAGTATTAATATTTTGGTCAAGTTTTCAGCCTTCACATCAATATATTTTGAAAGTAGAATTCAAAACAACCAAATTTTAAAAAGTTATTCCGCAATAAGGATTAAATTTATGTGTGACAGACCTTCTGACACGGTGAGAGCTGTCACACCAAATTTTCATGAAAATAGATAAAATTTGCAATAAAATAGTCTCTTAAAAAGTACACGAACATTGCCGCAAACTTCCGAGGGCATTTTTTTTTTGTTCACACCTTCAGTCTCGTGATGAGAGAAATTCTCAGAATCTCTAAAAGACTTTTGAAAAAAAAAATAAATAAATGCAGTTAGATTGAAAAAATTTGAAGTATTCCTAATTCGAATTTTGTGTTTAAAAAATTTTCTTGATACATAATTCGTTCAGTTCACGCAGCTCCTTCAGTGTGCGTTGAAGAGCTAAATAACATATAAAGCTATACAAGCTCAACCTCCTATCATGTTTTAATGCAAATAAAAAATAAATTCAATTTTTTAAGCATAACTTTAAAAAACGAACCGAAGTAGACGCATGAATGAAATGATTTAATGTAGATTTATATCTTTGGTTTCCATTTAATTTTTATTTTCCATTTCCAAGAATCTATCTATCTTTGTTATCTTTATCTTTATCTTGGTTTAACATAAATATATTACTCAAATAGATTTTAAAGTAAAACGAAAAAAACCAAGCCATGTTTTTTTTAAACTCAAACAAGTGACACGATATGTATTTAAAGTTCCGGTTTTCTTGTGATTTAAAAAGAATAATTTTTTTTTATATAAAGTTTATTTGAGTACAGAATGTTTCAGTATTCGGGTACCCAAAAAAATAAATAGTTTGAAATTTTAAAATAAACTTCTATTTAACAAGCACTTATGTGCTTTGAGCAAGATTTTAGAGCAGAATGGCCTTCGGAGAAGAGTATTAAGAATCATCCGTATTATTAGGGTTGTCCCCTGTTCGCGCCTCGTCCGGCAGTAACGTGCTTTTGCCAGGCAACTGAGTGGTTTGAAAAATAAAAGTTATAATTTTAAAATGCCAAAAAAAACAATGCTTATGAGCCCCATAATATTTATGAGCCCATAATGAATTCAAATGATTTTTATGATGTATAAAAATGAATAAAACATGAAACTTAACATATAAATTGGTGTCATAGTTTTGAAGTAGCTCCATAAAAAAGTTCTTTTTAAACAATAATAATAATAAAAAGTTTTGTTGAAAGCTGCTGCTGCTTTACTGTATACAGCGTACACTCGTACAGTAAAAAGTAAGTAGTTTTTAAATTATAATGAAATCAATTGAAAACGACAAAAACATTCAATCATAATAATTGTAAAGAGCTTTTTGATGACACACATTTGAACAAACTTTTCAAATGATGTTACCAAACTATGTGAACCTACCTAAGTTAAGCTTAATTCATACGATCCTGTTTTTTATTTCGGGAATATAAATTACCTGTTTTACTTGTTACTAGTAAAGAAATATTCAATTATTTTTAAAAAGTCTACAAATATAACAAGCAGGGAACCCGTGACAGTAAAACTGCAATTAGGATTTAGGATATAGGAATAGGATAGGAGATGGGAATTTAAGAACTTAATTTTTTTCACCACTTTTTCACGAAATTTGTTTTGTCTGTGGGTTGAGATAGTTATCAACATTATTGATAGAAATTTATGACATTAAACATAAAAACTATTTTTTTTATACTCTTAACCGAACCTTATCAGTTGAGACTAAGAGAGTACAAGATATGTAAAAAGTACTTCTTGTAGATGGAAAATGAATGAGAAAATTAATGGTCTGTAAAATATCAATTGAATTTCTGTTCTGTTGTAATAATCTGAGTTTCATATTAAAACAGAAGACCCACCTACAACAGATATGGAAAAATGTCATTCAAGATTTAATATAATTCCAAAATATTAAAAGCTTTCTGTACCAAAGCTTTTATAAACAGCTTTATAGTTTTAAGTTCTATATGTAATTCTGTAATAGTTAGTACACTCTAAAACAATTCAAATGAATCTAATCGAAAAGTGAGGTCGAATTCGTAAATTAGCAACATAGATGAATTGGGGTTCTTGGGTTCGTAGGGTCCATCTTGTAAACCGTTAAACATTGAACAAAAGTTTAAATGTAAAAAATGTTCCTTATGGAAAAAATAAACAACTTTTGTTTGAAACATTGAGGGCGCAAATTAGGACAAAACTTTGGTGTACATTTTCTCCAAAACTAAATACGATAGAGATTAAAAAATTTGCTGGTAGCGGCAACTAGTGGTCTTGTGAAACATTATATCAAAACGGAAGGCCGCCATAATTGTATTTGTTTTTTAAACTCTTGTAATTTATAAAAAAAAATAATGCAAGCACTGATTCTCAACACTTTCTATACATAGTATTTCAACAGTTAACTCAATCAATTATATATTTTCACTTCATGTTTTTATTTAATTTAACAGTTTCGTTGCCACATTGAGTCCAGAACATTAATTGCGACAGCATGCATGGTCGTTGGCAAGTAGTTATCTGTTAAGTAGATTTATATAGAAAAATTCATGACCAGTTTCATTTAGTGGAAAGTATTAACTGATTATCAAAGAAGTGGATAATCCGATTAAACGGTTTATCTACTTTACATACATACATACATACATACATACATACGATCGGTTTATCTGTCGGGTAGCTAATATTATTTCATTCAAACTAATAACAAGGTGCAAGTATGGGAAAATCTAATATTTTATTACTCAAGTAAGTTTTTTTCTGTCCTACTCTTACTTTCCTTATTTTCTTATCAAATTCCATGATTCACGCCTCATTTTTAACGCCGTTTGGAAATCTTTGGTAGCGTCTTGAAGTATTTGTTCACTTATTCTGTAAATATTTCAAATATTATTTAACTTTGTAAATCATAACCTCTACATAATTTTAAAGATAGAAAAAGTTTAAACAACAAATATTACTTGAAAAATAAAAGTTAATGGTGTTTTAAATCGAGCGTGAGTAAAATGCTCATAACGTGAGTGCCGCCGATAGGTAAAGATAAAATTTGCATCTTGTAACCGTAGCTTGTACATGATTATTTATTACTATTTAGGTATGCATGACAGTGTATCATAAGCAGTAAATTTTATAATCTACAAGATACAAGATACTTATTTTCTGCTATAGAAATTGTAACCATGTTGGATGTACCCTTTGAAAGCCAGACCAATGACAATTGAGATTTTGAGTTTAATTTTTTTAATTTTTTCATGATAATTTTAAATTAACAGACAGTTTTAAAAGAACTTTTCAAAAGAGAAACGAAAACGCCCGACAAAAAAAATGTTCGTAAAACATCGTTGTGACGTAATAATGTTAATTGAATAGCATACACTGTGTACAATTATTAATTAACATTATGACGTTACACGATCTTTTACGAACATTTTTTTTTTCAGGCGTTTTCGTTTCTCTTTTGGAAAGTTCTTTTAAAACTGTCTGTTAATTTAAAATTATCATAGTTGGTTCCCAATCCCAATTAGTTTCATTATAAGCGATTTACAGACACATAATGATTTCATGACAGATTCAAAGAAAAATTGATATCCTAGAACATTGTTCATGATAAATATTTCCATTTTGATTGTATTAATCAATAAATTCAAAATTTTATCCTCATTTCCTCTCAAAACTCTTCCTTGTTTCCTAATTACTTAGTGGAAGTTCTCAATTAGAATTTCTATTTCGATTCTTGAGATGAACATAATAACTTTCATCAGAATGTGAATAATATTGTATGAAAGATGGTTTCAGGACAAGAAGTGATAACTAACTGTTATTTAGCAACATGTGCTGTTGCTTGAACAGTTTCTTCTCATACATATCTACATTTCACTGAACTTTCATTTTACAGTGTGTTACAGCATAAGTGTACCTCCAAGTTTAACTACATATACGCTCTTACATAAACGTGAGAACGTTGTAATGATTCAAATCAATTGCATATCATGCAATTTCAAGACGTAATAGTGATAGTGAGTGCTTCAATTTGGCTGGCATCGGCGAGAATACTCCGTGTGAATTGTTATGTGGGATTTACGTGCTATTACTTGAGTGACCAAGACCATAAAGCGTTCTTTGTTCTCAAAATGATTAAAATTTTAAAAATTATTAAAAGTTTCTTCAAGTTTTTTAAAGTGTGTTATTTGGTGACAGTTTCATCAAGCTCCATATATTATGACCGCAACCTTGGACACGATACCCTTGTTGTACATTGTAGAAATTTCTAATCGTATGTTTTATAAAAGAAATGAACTGTCAAACGATATAAATGACTTCTACATCGAAAGTTGAATAGGTTAAAACGAGAAAGAGAATCGATACTGTGTATGAGACAAAGTGAGTTAAAAGATCGTATATATTTTCGGTAACGTTTACAAATAGGTAAATATTTCCGTTAACTCATCGTTACTGCTTTTTAGAGCACCGAATACCGCAACCAATCCAACCTTGTTACAAGAAAGTGTATCAATTTAAAATAAGTATAAGTTGGGCGCAAAAGTGACTTATTTTTCACGACAAGTGAAATTTAAAAAATTTAAATAGTCCTCGAGACATTTTTATTGTAAGAAACCCATTTAAGTTCCCATTAAATTATCTTTCAAACGAAACACAAAAATCCAAATCGGTTCATCCGTTTAGATGCTACGCTGCTACAAGCAGATACACAGACACACAGACCTTTGTTTGTTAACATATTTTGATCAATTGCTTAGTTAAAAATCTTAATTAAAGCTCCTGACATGAAGTTAACTTTCAAAAATACCCAAAGGCAACTTAGATTGATAAATATTTCATTTAATATTGCCCAGATTTTTTTATTTGAACATAATATTTCTTGTCAATTTTATGTTTCTTTATGTCGCAAGCTTAGTGAACACACACTACATAATATTATGTAGATACTAGCTCGACCCGTGTGGAATCCATTTCCGTAGTTACCGTAACCCGTGACTACACTGTAAACGTAAATAAAATGATTTTCATATTGAAGTTTTTCACGACTTCATTGCTTCCTTTACTTACACCAAAATGAACAAATGTATATTTTTCTATTTTCGTAAAAAGTAATCCTTCTAAGACACAGATATATACATTTTTTTATAATAAATAAATTTAATAATTTTATGAAAATCGATTTAGTTTTTAACATTTGAGTTGTTTTATATATAATTCCATTCTGCACTCTAAAAGTTCCACTTGAAAACTTTACTGAAATATTGTTTTTATAAAAAGAGAAGAAAACATAAGCAAATTGAAAATTTATAAAAAAAAAATGTGTGGAAAATTTTATAAAACATCAATTATAAGTTTTTCACATTATTTTTATGTGTTTTTACATTATTTTTTTAATTCATACATCATAGAATATAAATATAAACTTTGTTTGAAGTTTATCATGAAAATTTTATTTTTTAAGCTTTTTTGATATTCACTCAATTTTCAAATGTATTATATATATAGTTTAATAATTATATGAGAAAATTTTCACTACGTTTTCCGATGACATTCGCCAATCAACAGCCAAAACTTTATGTACTTCTTTAAATGATTTTCTTTTGTATTAAGGACCTTTCCTTTGAGAGTGGATTTAATAGAAATTTGGAAATCTTAAAATGAATCTTCTTTAAAAGGACAAATTCTTCGGGTGAGATAGAAGACAGAGTCGAAAAGTTCGTAGATCTTTTTTTGGCTCCATTATCCTGTGTAATATATTTCTTAATAATCATTAATATGAATCTAGCACGTGTTTGTGTGATTCGGTTTCAAAATTGAACCTCAAATTAAACATTCATACATATGATGTAATAAAACGTTCCACAATGATGTTCATGATGTTCAAACAAAGTAAATGGTTTAATATGTAATATTTGTAAAATTATATGAGCACCAATATAATCATTATTTTACAGATATAAAGTTACATATTTCATCCTGAAAATCGAAAAATATCAAATACGTTTACGTTGGCTCTTTGAGTAAAAGCTGATATATTGATTATATTTTACACCTATGTTTGAACACAATTCAAATATCTGGGTTTTAAAAAATCCCAAAAATGTACGATCAGCAGATTTAACATTATTTTACTAAAAAAGGGTGTTGGTTTATTGATGTGCTCCTTGTAGGTCCTACTCACCATAACTTGTTTAATATATAAAGTTTGTACGTTCGTACGAGAACGTAAGCGAACAGATCCATAGATACCTATTTATTAAAATAAGGACGGACACAATTATTAAAACCGCATTGAACTATGGAAAACGATATCACCATCTATCCAGACATCCACAGGAGCATCAACTCAGAACTCAGAACTCAGTGGTATACAAATAATATCCAAATGAGACCAATAATAAACATTATAAACAACCAACCAAGTCTCATATATACAGGGTGAATCATTTTAATCTATACTGCTTAATAACTAGTTTTGTAGTTAACCAATAAAAAAATAACTTGAACAAAAGTTTGAGAGTTTGATGGGAGACATCATGTTCTGATATCAGATTGGACCTTGTTCTTCGGATTGCTTTAATAGCCAATTTAGAGCCTTAGCGATAAGAGGATTAACAGTTTAAATTAGAAAGTTTTTCCTTATAAAAAACTAACAATTTTCTTTCAAAACATTTTTTCGAAAAACGTTAGCTTTAGCAACAAATTCGACTTAAAAATATGTCATTATTGTATTTAATCGAAAGACAATACGCTTAGAGTTTATCCATAATTGTAGGTTAAATCATGGAAACAGGCAAATGTCCTCTATTTCTCTTGACAACTTTTGGTTAAAGCATTTTTCCGCAGTTAGTGTGTTTTTTTCTCGATTAAATGAAATAATAACATATTTTTAAGTAGCATTTCCCCCGAAAGTTGACGATTTTCGTTATAAAAATTGACTAATAAGGCGATTTTATACCAATATTTTGATCGTAGTAGGTATCATAATTTTTAGGCGTTACAAACTTGGGACTAAACTTTATATACCTTGATATATTTCATATATAACATGGTATAAAAATGACAAATAATCAAGTATTTTTATCAATAACGATGCGTTTGGTCGGAAAAAGAGTGACCCTAGAATTTCGAAGACAATGCATAGTTTCGGTATAGTTTGCAATAGTTTTTAAGAATCATTCTGTATAAGTACTTGCCATTTATAAGTTGATAGTATTTAAAGCTTGCTAGCATCGGTACTATTAGTTGGTTTAGCTGCAGGTCATTAGGTCAGATCGTATATTATTACATCCAACAAACTAAATATCTACTATTTTAACTTATTGTTGCACAGAGGCAGTCAACACACACAACAAATACAAATATGTATACAATTGTTGTACCATTTTCAATGATATATTATTAGTATACTTAGTGCTTTATTGTTATGAGAATTCCATTTTATTATGTGGCTATTAACCACATACACTAGGTGAGAGTTTTTAATGAAATAAGTTTGTAAGAGTTGACTAGAATATTATTTATAAAGATAAGCGCTATAGATAGATTTGAGTAAACACAAGTGAAATTTACAAAATTAAACAACCCCCAACAAATTTTTCTGATACGGATAACCCTAAACTCGTACTTGAAACAAGATGATCGTCAATTTTTAGTTATTTCGGGTACGAAACCCTGAATTCGTACTTGAAACATAGCTAAGAACACTATCCATTAAAATAGCTTTAAAAAGAAACAAAAAAAATCCAAATTGGTTCATCCACTTAAGCACTACGATGCCACAGACAGATAGACAGATACACATAGCAGTCAAACATATAATCCCCCTCTTCTTTTTGGTTCACCGGTTAAGAATGATCGTACTAAGATTGATCCTTGTGTAAATGGAAAGTAATATAATTAGTTTTCTAATTATACGTAAAACAAAGTACAATTTATAATAATTGTACTTATATCAAACTTGTGTTGTGTTGTTGTTGTTCTAAACTTGCAGGGCAGATACAATCTTAAATACATAAATGAGGAGGTGCAGGACAGGGTATAATAAAACAAAGTAGTGTAATAAATAGAATGGTTCTTTATACAATTGTAGGAAAACATTATTCTCATTTTAGTTTTTAGTACAATATTTTAGAAAATATCATTTAAATACACAACCCGAAGCGATTTATAATTAGAAAACATGGGGCATGGTCCATACAGAGTTTATTATTAAACCAAGAGCCAGCATATCTGCCCAATTGGGATTTTGTGTGAATAAAAATTGTGAAATAAAATGAAAATAATGATTTTCTTAAACAAGAAATTATTGTTTGGCCTCCAAAGGTGAAACGCATTACAACTTGTGTAAGAATTGTTGAAGTAAAAAAAGAAACTGTTGTTGGATAAATATTTTACATTTGACTTTGATTTAACAACATAGCTGGTTAGGTATTCTTGTTGAAAGCAAGCATATGAACATGACGCAACCCATGACAGAAACAAAATAAAAGGAAAATGAAATCAAAGTTCAAAAAAGAATAATTTGTGAAGACAGAAAACTTTGTATCAAAATTTATATTCATTCATGTTTATTATTATTACTTTTATTATGTGGCTGTGTTCTTGGGTGACATGTAACGTCCTTTTTATTCTTCTTATGATAAATTTTATAACTTAAGGACGTTGGAATACACTTTATTTCTGAATCATTCAAGGAGGGTTGGAGAGGGTTTAAACTTCTGTTCATTATGTTCGATCATAAAATCAGTAAAAACACTTTTGGAGTCAAAGAACATTTTATTATATCAAAACACGATATTCAGTCACTGTTTTTAACCCCAGAACTAAAAAAAAGGGTGTGTGTCTGTCTGCCTGTCTGTGGCAACGTACTGCCTAACCGAATGAACCGATTTTAATTTTTTTTGTTTCTTTCGAATCAGTTTGGAGAAGGCTCTAAGGAAAAAGGTAATTTTTGACGTCCCATCCAGCAATGTGTTTTCGTCAAAGTTTAAAGATGTAGAATATGGTTTAAAAACTTGAACGCAAGAGTTTTTATCAAAATTTTCCATTTTGTTGGGAAATAGACAAGCATAGTTAAAAGTTATGACTACGTTTCCCATAAAATGTTTTGTTCTAAACTACCTTAAATTTTATCATTCAAGTCTGACGTGTCGTATACAAAGTTTTGTTTCGTTACTGTTCTTATACTCTATATATATGAAATATATACAGAGTATATTAAATTTAGTGCCCAAATTCTAATTCATAGGAATGTTCGAGAAAATAAGTTAAATATTTCATTTCTGTCTGTTCGTCAGCATGATATTTCAAAAACGAAATGAAATAATCAATCCGAAATTTTGATTGCATGCTCAGAACTTTGAAGGAAGTTTGAATTCTTAAATTAGCAACATAAGTCAAGTAGGTTTTGGGTCGAAGGATTCATTTTGTGAACCGTAGAACAAAACAAAACCGACATAGAACAAAAATTTAAATTTAAAAAATGTTTCATATAAAAATTATATGTACTTATTTTTCTCCAACGGTCCAATTTAGGGCAAAACTTCCATTTCCCTCTTTTTTTTTTTATGAATTTTTTGTTTTCTATTTTATATTTACTGCTATTCAACACATATTTATATAAGGTATTTTTTCAATTCACTCAGTCAATTGTTTCTTTTCACTTATTTTTTTCTTTGTAGTCATAAAATGAGATAAATATAAAATATGAAATACAAATGACTTGAGGACACACTCAAAAGCAACTCCCAAAAAACTTTAGTTTTCAAATGTTTATGACAGTCAAGTTAGTAAGTCCGTCTGTCGGTCTGTCAGTACAGCAGCAGTCGTTTCGTTTCAGTTTTAGCGGTTCAACTTATCAACAAATATTTTTATTCAAAGCTCTGTTCTCTGCTATGCTTTGTAAACAACAAAGATATTTTGACAACTTTCCAAATCAGATTTTTATATTTTATTTTGTACAAGCCAGTAAAAAGTAACAATTGTTGTCTTATCAACATCAATTTTTTGGAAAAAACTCAATTCAATTTGAAACGTTAAACGGAAATCTTCTTTTGAACGAAACAGCAATATTAATCTTTTAAAATGAAAATATTACTAAAAGTAAAAACAGATCGCTAACAAAACAAAAAGTATAACAAAAACATATATTTGAAAAGTATATTAAACTAGCTGTACCTCGCCAAACTTGGCTGTGCAACTTAATGGTTACCCTTTATACACATCATACCCTTTCATTTGATACCAGACTTGGATAGAAAATATTCGATTGTTCATGAATAGAAAGAAACATGCGTGTCCATGACAGGAAAGAGTAAAATTTAGTAGATATTTTATAGAAACTTAACTATTAGTAAGTTCTGTATCAAATATTCATTCATTCCACAAAGCACACTGAGTATTTTTTAAAATCTGCAGAAGAAAAAATCACAAAATGATCTTACAAAAATCAAAGCAAATCCTAGTAGAAAAAGTAAGCGCTACATTTATAATAAACGAAGAAACGATAGGAACATAGCCCCAACCGGGTGTACCACTAAATCTTTTTTTTTTTTTTGTCAAGCACAGAACATTTTGACAAGGACAGATTTTTCAAACCAAATAAACACAAAAAAAGGCGTTAAAACAATATGAAGACAATATTAAAGAAGATTTGAAAGAAGTGTTTTTTATGTGTAAATCCTTACAAATATAAACAAATTAATAATTTAGTGTCAGTTAATATTGTCAACGATACTTAACCCCAAACTTTTACTAAACAATAATAGTATGTGATGAAGTAGTGATGTCAGGAGGGGAGGGAGGTAAGAGTGGGGGTGGGATACGAACAGAAGTATAAAAAAGAAATGAATGTGTCGCCACAATAGCACTCATTCACTCACTACTTCAGTGACGAGTGCGTGACACAGATAACTAATGACAAATATACATATAGAGATGTTTTGTCTGACATTCCTTAATGGATCTTACGTGCTAAGCGTTTAAAAAAAATAACACAAGTAATAATATGGGCACAGCAAGCTATCCGCATAAATAAATGTAGGTATGATAACGATGCAAACATACAGAGTGGCTTATTTGTAGATAAACATATATGAGCACTGTTATATTTAAAATATAACAAGATACAGAGACACCCTGTGAAGAAGGAATGCAAAAAAAACAGGAACAAAAGAGAAACAAAAACACCCGACAAAAAAATTTTCGTAAAAGATCGTATAACGTCATTATGTTAATTAATTACCATTATTACGTCACAACGATGTTTAACGAACATTTTTTGTCGAGTGTTTTCATTTCTCTTTTAAAACTGTCAGTAACTTTAAATGGTCATGAAAAAATAAAAATAGTTTTATTGTAAAACTTATTTATGGATCTTTCCATTTTTGTAAAAAAAAAATTTGGTTAACAATCCCTGGTTTCCATACTGACGCAAACTTAAGTTTTCAAAATTTTCTACATTCTGGAACCGCAAACGATTAAAAGAGGCCAACAAAAACCCATAATACTTTTGGAGTAAGACTTTTTAGGACTTCATAGAAATCATTCTCCGTGTACTATTTGATCGACTATTGATAATTCTTAATCAGATTAGTCTTCTTATCCGCCGTTTATTGAGAGTGTAAAATAAAAATTTAATATTTCATCGTATTTTATTCAGTTATTTTCCAACCCCGCACTTAAATAATTTCCGTGAATTAAACTGATAATAAACAATTCAATTGTCAAGAGAATTTTCTCACTCTGTGATCATAATAATCATTATAAATTCAGTCTAGAAACAGGTGTGGTATTTGTCTAAAAATTTTTTACTCGTCCGATATATTAACCATCGAAGATTTAAATTTGTATAGTTTATATTTCAACATGTAGCTAACTTAAGTAGACACCCAATATACTTCAGTGAACCTTTCTTTGTGTTCATAGATGCCACCCAATCTGTCATCTATCTATTCCTGTTTATTGTGAGTGACATATCGTATATCGATTAATGTATACCTTCAAAAATAATTTGGCCAGCACTTAAAAGAAAATGATGGTAAGGATATTACGAAATATCTTCAAATACAATAATCAACACACGTTAACTTGCAAGACTAAGATGATAAATTTCGCCATTTTCCTTAAGCGAAACGGTTTTGTCAATCAGAAGTTAAAATAAAGGACATTCTAGTACAAATCGTTTGCGTCTGACCCTAGACTCTAGAAATACTTCGATGCAAATAAAAATAAAAAGAAGTACATTTTCTACATTTTCGACCTATTCTGTGTATACATTTTGTGTCATTAAGTATGAACCTATAAACGTGCCTTGCAGATTTACATATTTAATGAATTCCATTTTTCATTCGCATATGCTTGCTGGCTGGCTGTGTGTGAATGTGATATGAGAAAGTGGTATTTTACTCTCTATATCATATACATAACATTACCCTCCCCCGTGTTCCCACGTCTCCTCTAAAAACACATTTTCATTCAATTTATCATAACATGTTATTTACAATTTTTATAAATTTTTCTTTCAAGCAAATTTTGTTTTCTGTTTCCTGATTTGTGGAAACGCACATTTTATCAACGAGAAAAATTCAAGTAAAGTCGAAATAAATTGTAGCTTTATTTCATTTTAAGGTTGTTATGAAAGTGGAAGGGGTGGTCTCATTGTCCTCTCTCACTCTGTCCCATGCAAAATGCGGTGAAGTATGTTCCTTAAAGTACGTTATAATTTGTTTGCTGGTTGGGAGGTAAAGCCACAAAATGTGCAACAATTTTAAACGACAAAATATTATCATCTTGAACATTTGTATAATCAATCATTCAAACCAGCAAAAAAATCAACACAAATCTGAGTAAAAAAGTAAGCGCTACATTTATAATACACGAAGATACGATAGGAACATAGTTCCAACCGTGTGTCCCACGCTGCACCGTTTTTTTTTATAAGTTATAGTTGGACATTTACGAAGCGGATGGGTTACAACCAGTTATACATAACTGTGGATGTAGCAGATCGTAAGCTATGATGAGCTATAAAATATTATGGCTGAAATAAATTAATTGAAGCTTACAATCATATTGATTGGATATTGATAAATAAATTAATGAAGTGTTCAATAATTTTATTAAATGTTGATGGAAACTATTAAAATAATGAAAAGATACGGGGGCTGAGGAGAGTGAGAAAGAGGCTGGTTGTAGATCGTGATACAATTTTTCATCTTAGTCTAGAACCAGTCGTGGTATTTGACAGTCATTTCAGAACCGCTCTCAAATATCAAACAGTTCTGGAATGCCTGTCAAATATTACACTTTGCACCAGTCCCGAAACATATATGATTAGAATTGTTTTTCTATATTTTCATTTGTTGTTTCCATGGACGTAGTTTATTAAGCATAAAAAATTGAATGAATCTGATCTGGATGAATGGCTTTCATTTGATACCATTTGACATGATTTTAATTAAAATTTATCAATTCATAAAACATATACATAGAAAATTCTACCTAGAATAGAACACAACTAGAAACAATAAAAATATATCAAAGATTATTAAATATAAAAGTATATCATTAGATACCAGAGCATGAACATTCAAGATTCAGTAAAGGATTCAGTAATATAAATAAACTGAGTCCTTTTACATATTATATATTATTACTCTAACAGGTTTTTTTCTGTCTTGTCCTTAGTCCTTTATCAAATTCCATGATTCACTTCTCATTTTCAAGCTTATTATGTCTAGGTTTGATGAAAATATACTCACGATCTAAAAATGTATCGCTTAGGAAAAAACACACTAGAAAAATAGTAAAAACTTTTGATTTTTCACCATTTTTCTACGAAATTTCCTGTTTATTGTTTAAGCCACGGGTACAGGATAGCCAGCCACGGGTTACTTTATTTATATAAGCAATTAAAAACATATTACATGTATAATACAGATTTAGAAAAGTAAGTTAGTAAAATTGTATTTAAGTATTAGGTCTCGAGTTATTATACGGAATTAGGGAATCAAAATAGTAAAGAACAGCTTGGGCATATAAAAATATGAGAATATGGGGAGCGGCTGTATTTAGCTGCCGCACTATAAATGATTGGCAGTCGACAATAATAATAATATTTGTAATTATTGATTGGCAAGGATTAGCAGAGAAGTAAATGATTGTATTCCAAATGTTCATGTTCCAATGATTGCACAAACAGTTTTAATATTTTTCCAATAATTGTTTAAAAAACTGTTCAACTCATCACTTTCATTTTTCCGCCAATTGTCTGTCATTTTCATTATACCTTGTTTATTTTAATTTTTCTTTTCAGTATTTAATGTTTTTTTTATTTTGTTGGAAAAGGTAGGTACTTAAAGTGGTTCGGTTGTCACCAGTTGAGCAATTTGTATGACGTAAAGGTAAGAAAATGCTCCAAAAATAAAATAGCAAAAGTTCTCTAAAAATATCGAAAAATCGTCAATAGCCAAAGTTTTTTGTGTATTCTTTTTGGAAGGCGAGAATCTGTAATAAGTTTTCTTCATGACGAAAACATTTTTTAAGCTCAATCACCGATTAATTTTTGTACAATTAACATTATTGCAAGTTTTGCCCGCAAGAGGACCTAAAACTGAGTTTATTGTGATCAAGGAACTTTGAACCATCATTTACCATAATAAAAACAATGAACATTCACCGTACTTCGTAAAACAGCCGCACCACTGTAAGATACTGAAAGCTGAAAGTAAATTCTAATACACCCAACCCCTTAATGTTTTGTAAGTGGTGCTTAAAATGTTTTATCTTAATGTTTATTCCAAACATTTAATATTCCATTTTCTAATAATAACAGTCATAAACCATATTTTTTTATGAGTTCCATTAAAATAATTTATATATAAAAAATATTTTTTATAGCGACCCGATGGACTTATTCATGCCTGCTTCTTTTTAAATTATACAATGTCAAAAATATATGAAAATTCATAAAAAATAATAACTTTAACGATATTGGTTTTAGTCGTAAAAATTTATTATTTTTTATTTAATTCTTTAGGGGTAATATTTATTTTTGATTGACCTAGCCATCCATTTATAATAATGCATGGTTAGCTGAATCGAAAAAAAAAGATGTTTTAGTTTCCTAGGTAACACATCGTCGAATTTTCCGAACCAGCAAACAAATTAATAGTTCCTAAAATTAGTGTTTAAGACCATTTTAAAATAATTCAATGTTTTTTTTCTAAAATAATAAAAAGCAAAATATAAAATGTTACGACCAAAAAAAAAAAAACTTGAAAGGATAAAGAGAAATACTATTAAAAGGTTATATTGGTGGTGTTACATGTGACATGTGACATGGTGTGTGACATGTAGATACCTACTTCTACTTCTAAGTTAGCTATGTGTAATAGTCATGTTGACCATACAATGACTAAACAATTTTCAAGCCGAATAATGAGAAAAACAAAAGACGTAGTATAACTAATGTTTCGTATCCTTTCTATATTGAAGCAAAACGAAATCGTATTATTATACTTTTATGGTGAAATGACATCAAGTTATTAATGTGGTCTGTTTTATCTTTGTAGATGTCACACACATACAAAACATTCATAAAAAGGGTAAAAGTACCAACATAGCTAATAATAAACGCTCCACAGTGGAGTATTTATACCTTTCCGGATAACAGTCAGGAGACTCAACTCTTTTGTTTTGCATTGAAAGTTGTTTTTTGGTGTAGCTAGATAACCATTCCATCACAAACAGGTCACTTGAGTAACCTTTACCTCGGCCCTGCCGGTTTTGTAACGGATGCATGTTATTATTGTTTTTGCTCTCAATTTACCGTGTCATTCAATTTACGTTTACTGTGTTCGTTAGTGCAATTTAGTAAGTAATTTTTTTTAATTGAAGACGAAAAAGATAGCAAAAGTCTGACTAGTCAAGGAAAAAGTCTAGAGAAATTCTAGAAAAGTCAAAAAGTCTGACTAGGAATGCAACTCGGAGAATTAAGCTCAATCTGATTTCAGAACATGATGGCCCCCATCAAACTCTGTAATTTTGTTTAAGATATTTTTTGATTTGTTGACTACAAAACGACCTAATAGTTATTTAAAAATGGTCCACCCTGTATTGTATAAGTTAAAACAGTTCTGATTTCTAATATTTGTGTATTTGTGTATACAATGTAAAACGTCTGTGGGTGAATCTAATATATATAATTTAATTATTTTATATATTAGATAATAAAATTAAGATATATAAGCTTTCTTTTCTCTCATATCTCTTGTCTCACTTTGTTTTTTTTTTGTTCACGTAAACGACTAATTAATTTTAGAAACGCAAAAAAAAGAAGATTTTTATTACATACATTATGTAATTACTTAGAAAATTCTACAAAAGGTATAGAAACTAGACTAGACTAGAATTTTATATACCTGAATATAAATCTAACTCCTAAAATTGTTAAAATAATATAACAGCAAATAGTATTACAACTACAATCTGGTAAGCAACCTTACCAGTATAATACTTACTGGACTTCAAATTCAACTAACTCGAACCGTGAGGAATTTCGCTCCCGTAGCAACAAATCAAAAAACTTTTTTTTTGGTAAAAACACTGACATTTGTAGTTAATTCCTTTTAAACCGTACAGCAAATCGATAGGAATTTTTCACAAAAGGCGTATAAAAGAATGATTAATTGATAAATAAAATTTTGGTATCAAAATATTTTGATTAAACTTAAAATGAAATTATATCCGCGAAAATGTTTAATGAAAAATTGTTGTGTATTAATGCAACTGTCAACTTTTTTTATTGGGTTTAATTTATGAAATACTTCGTGTTACCTCAATCAAAATTTTATTTAAAATATGAATTAAGATTTTGACACTGATATGATTATTATTATTATTGTTAGAGCTGTAATTAGATTTGATTTATTGAATAAAAAGGAAGTGATTAATTTAATTTGATTAAAAAAAATATCAATTTTTATCTTTTTCATTTTAATTAATTTTAATGAAAAATTACTAAATTATATAAATTTTAACTAGGATGTCCTAGGATGAGACTCACTAAGGCCGAACAAAGGGTTGGCCCGGCCCATTTTCGGTCACTACTCCATGAACCATTTGAAGCTGTTTAAAAACAGTTGCAGTGTTTTGACGTCAACGAACTTCAGGTCGGAGAGATCGTCAAAGGAAGGCAGACTCAAATGTGTTCAAAGAGGGGGTTTCTTTCCCCCTTCCCCACCCCTTCGCTAGGTCCAGCAATAATCGTTATGCACTGGTAAGCTCAGCAGTTCAGTGTATCTGCCACCTAGTCACTGTCCTGTAATAACCGCAATGGCTTTGCTTATAGGAGCCATTTGAACTCACATCAATGGACACACACCATATCTTGAGGAATCACAAGTGCGTTTCTCCCTCTATCTAAGATTGGCCTCTCTTAAGATATCCTCATACGGGAGTAGCTTGCAGTTAGCAAACAGAACTCCTACTGATGCTTCTGTCTGACAGGCGTATACCATTTTAAATGTAAAGATTAAAGAAGTTTTGAGTGCCATGACTTCAAAAACAAAATTTATTAAATATATTACAGTAATTTAAAATAGTTTACTGATAAAACTAAGTACTTTTTAATTGTGGCTGATCAGCGTGGTATCAGCGAGTACAGAGATTGTGGAAATGTGATAGTGAATTTTAGGGTAGTAATTTTATACTAAAAAATAAATATAAAGTTATTTGCTAATAATCTAATTAGGCTGGCAAAAAGAATCAAATTTTTTTAGTC
Organism: Chrysoperla carnea; assembly: GCF_905475395.1. Lineage (NCBI taxonomy): Eukaryota > Metazoa > Arthropoda > Insecta > Neuroptera > Chrysopidae > Chrysoperla > Chrysoperla carnea. The sequence continues at coordinate 93,506,502 of NC_058339.1, forward strand.
ATAATAAATTTTATTGATTATTTCCCAAAAATTTCAAACAATTTATTACCAGACTCATTTACAAAGTATCAGACAGCCTTGGATAATATTCACGATACGAATTATCAATAAATTTTGGTGGATCACTGTTTTTCGTGCCAGATTTTCCACCATCTCGTGTTGTCAGATAAATATTTGCCATTGCTAACGGTTTGTTCTCGTAGAAAAATACAAATTTTAACATAAAATGTCCAATTAAACGTAAATTTGGTAAATTTTTCGCATCGACTTTAATTTTTTCTAAAACCCATTCTTTTGCTTCCAATGGACAATTGGTTAATCCAAGTTTTTTAATATCTTTTATAACAAGGAAATCTTTGGCGATAAAATTACATAAATCACCAGTGATATTGAATGGTAATTTTGACTTTTGGACTCCATTAATTTGGTACAGTCCCACACTGAGCTAAATCAAATAATTTTGGATCAAATTCAAATTTAATTATTCATTAATAAAGAGCGAATTCTGGAGACAAAAATTAACGCATACAAGAAAACTGAAGCGACTGAATATGCTTACAAAATACAACTTCTAAAGTTGGGCTATCTTTGACATAAAATTACTTTATTGGAGTGAATTTCGAGAAATTAAAACTACCAATATTTCCCAAAATTTTTGTATTTTCGTGTTTTGCAAAAAATTTGGTTATCTTGAAAAAAAAAACTATGACCGTGATTATCGAAAATTTGCTCTTTATTCAACTCAAAGTTATCAATTAATTGTATTACTTACAATAATATTTGACATTTCTCGAAGTAACGTAAAATGTACCGTGGGTGCTGATTCCGTTCGACTAATTTTATGCATTTCACTTCTAATATTCGTTATGACATCTTCACGATAATTTTCATATTCGATGCGATCTATATAAACAATCCAGCCCTAAATATTGTTCGAAAATAAATAAAAACGGTTCGAAATTTAGTTAATTTTTTTCCAAACACTTACTTTTGTTGAAATTAATTGTATCGAACAAAAACAAACTATTCCAAAAATTGCTAATCGAATTATATCCATTTTGTAACTAGTCTTCTTTGCAACTGAACAACTTTATGAATTATATTCGTCTCTATAGGTATGTCCGTATGTTGCCTAATGAGAATGGGAAGTAATTAAATGACTTCCAAAATTTCATAAATAGTTAAATATTTTTTAATTAAACTATTGATTTATCATAGGTGAATTATCTATATTTTTATTTTACGTTTAATTTAATTTAATTATGCATTAAATTTAATTAAATATGATTTTATTAAACCAAAAAACAAAAATTATACTAAAAATTGATGACTGATAAAAACTAAATACTTTTTAATGAGAGCCACTGTACTTGAATCGAAGAGTGTAGAAACAATATCAGTACCAACAATGTCGCTGCATGGAATCCAAAAATTTTACTTTATAAATTATTTGCTGGTTTTATGTTTTTCATTCAAAAAAATGAGTTGTTAGTTATCAGAAAAAATTAAACATAATAAAGATAATTTAAAGTAAGAACAAGGAAATTTTATGCTATGTCATAATCAAAACCGATCAAGCAAAATGAAGGTAATGTACGCACATATTGCGTTGACTAATAGCGCTACATTTATAATATACGAAGATACGATAGGAACATAGTTCCAGCCGGGTGTCCCACAACACATTCTTTATTTATGGCTAATCAAAAAATGTTTGATTACGTGATAATTGAATGATATTTTAGAGTGAAAAGATTAGAACAGACAAATAAATCTGAATAATTAAATTCATTTTAACTAACTTCACCATATTTCTATCAAAAGTTTTTTTTAATTTACTGAGTCCGACTTTCATTAAACTAAAAAGCACATAAGCAGGACAGAAAAATTTCTGATGTTAATTTTTTTTGCTTATACCGCTTAAGTTTCGTGGTGAGCGAAATTTTCAGGACAAAAATATGTCTATAAAAGCTGTAGATAGGTTGAAAAGATCTGAAAAATTCATAATTCGAAAATAGATAAAATTATATAAAGTTAGAAAAAGTTTCAACCTAATATATCATTTGAAAAATAAGAGTTATTTATGTTTTAAATCGGGTGTGAACTAATTGTTTATAACGCGAGTACTGACGGGTTAAAGACTAACTTCTCGAACATAAAAATAAAGTGATTTAAAAATGAATTAAATTATTCCAGACACTGATTCCAGCCTTTGTATAATATGACTTTTTGATTCGTATGACTGAACGTTATGTAGCCTGACTAACTAACTTGTAGTGTGTGTTGCATATTTAATATTAAATTAAAAACATTTGCTTTATAATTAAAATAATTTAACATAAAAGCTGTTTTATTTTATTTATAAATTTTTATAAAAAAAATATAAAAAAGGTCGTGGCTTTGTAAGCTCAACATGAATGAATTCAGAAATTAAATGAAATTAATGTTTGTTTGTTGTAAAATAAAGACATTGTTTTATAATAATTTTATTTATAAATAATAATAATAATAATATTAATATTTTACACAAAAATATGGACTAACTTTATTTTAAATTAATTACAAAAGTTTTGTTCATTTTGTAACAAAAAATACTAAATAGACAGAACGTCATCCATCTGACTTCCTTGTACGTTTATAAACTTCAGTATGATGGGAGACATCATGTTCTGACATCAGATTGGTCTTTAGATCCAAAAAGTTATAGATAGAATAACACTTTAAGTTAGAAAGTTCTTCCGTGTTAAGACTTTAAAGTCAGATGGATTTTCAAAATCATTTGAAGATCAAGGACAAATGGTCTGGAAAATAGAATTTCAGGTTAAAACCATGGGTACAGATGAATGTCCTCTATTGTCCTTGGCAACCTTTTTCTAAAGTATTCTTTTGTAGTTGGCGTGTATTAGAATATTAAGGATTGACTAAACTGGATATTTTCTTGGAAGATAGAAAATCTAATTTCTTCGCTATCAAAGCACAAAATACTTGCTTCAATTTGTACCAGGAAGCAGCAAAGATTGAAGAACACATAATATTATCATTAACATTATTATAAACGACTGAAACAAACAATTGACTGAGTAAATTGTTGAAATATCATGTATATACAGTTTTGTATGTCAGTGTATTCATGATTTGTATAGATTCGAGAATCTTTCACGAGACCACTATTAGAAATTACTTGTAAATTTTATAGTTTTGGAGAAAATGAACGTCAAAGTTTTATCCTATTCCCGGGAAAACGGTGATGTTTACGAAAAAAAAGTTTCCAAAAGTTGTTAGTTTTTTATCATTATTTATATTTAAGCCAAAAATGGACTAATTAGGTAAGTTTATGATCACCTATACGATAATTTTGTTCGTTTTATCAAAATTTCTAATCGTTACAAACTTGGGACTTAAATTAGTCTACCTTGATACATATTTAATATATACAGGGTATAAAAATTTAATGTGATTTCAAATGAAAAATATCATTTTTCATAAAAAAAATATTTGAAAACTTTAATGTGTTTTCTTTACGAAAAACTTGAAAAGATTCCAAAATCTATTTGAAAACTAAAATTTGATCGTTTATAGCTTTTGTGTTTTATTTTTTACTGAAAAGAACATGATTGACTGACTTTTACATGGAATTTTTACTCCTCAAAATTTGGAATTTCTATATATACACTATCTTAGATAAAAACAGAATTTGACCATTAAAATGATATTTTTTTACGCCATTAGCAGGAACAGAATGACAACTTAAAAATTTATATTTCTATGCTTGTACTTTCAAATATAAACTTTAAAAGTTCAACCCAATAAAATATGACATGCATTTTTGTTAATAATTTATTCATATGGTTTTAAACTTTTTTTTTTTTTTTTGTTTGAACTAATAAATTCCATCTATACCAAACTTCAAAATTGAATTTCATGTTTTAGTCAATATGACGTGAAGTAGCAATAAAATATTTTAGGATATCGTACCAAGAAAAAAGTGATAATTCCGTAACTTCAGTGGCTATGACTCAACGATTTTGTTCCATTTTCTTGTCTAATGAAAAAACTTCCGCATAGTAAGTGAAATTTAATACCTTATGCTTGAGTGATATTTGCAAAAAGCATCTTAACGTGCAATCGCTGGCTAAGAAATTATCAAGAACTTAAGACTCTCATAAAAAATAAAATTAGTATGTATGAATTGTGTTTTCTTATCAAATTTTGAAAACGTTCTCACTAGGTAAGAACTTCTCAAGTCAAATCAAGTTGGGCAAATTATACACTTGTTTTTGAAGCCTTAGAGGAGTCTAATAAATTCAGCTTTGATTTGTATTCCGTGTCTAAATGTCAACCAAGCTTCAACTAATTTTTGATTCATCAAGCCTAGGTGTGTCAGTTTTTGTTCAAGCTTCAACCAAGGATAATAATTTAAATCATGTTTCACCAGCTTTAATTCAAGAGCAATCAAAACATGTTTGTTTAAAAATTCATGTTTACAGGTCAACTTTACCCTGCTATAGTTGTACCGATCCACAAAAGTTCTCCGTACAAACGCATAACCGATAACTATTTTGTTGCAAAAGTAAAAAAAAAGAAAAACATTAATCGATAGATATCCTTGAAAGTATTTATGAACAAAAAGGCTCAATTGAGAATATTGACATAAATATTGTTAATGTTATGTAACTACTAAATGTATTTTATAACTCCTAAATAGAATGAAAACAGAAATGAACGGAGAAACAAACTTACATTTGTCTGTTCGTTTCTGTGTTATATTTATTTAAGCTAATTCGTTAATGTTTTAATGTAAATACTTTTTATTTAAAACCATTGAGTGAGTAAACTGTTGAAATACCATGTATAGACAGTTTTCATTACACAACCGTTTGAATTTATTCCATTATGTAAGTAATGAAAGATATTCTAACCCTGAGTTAGCCACAGCCGTGTATATATAAAAAGATGTCACACACACATAATTGATATTCTCATATAAAACATACACTATTTGCGCTCTCATGGATAAACAGTAAGGTTTACAATAAAATGTTTCAAACAAAAGTTGTTTATTTTTATAAAAAAATCAATTTTTACATTTAAACTTTTGTTCTATCTCTATGCCCAAGACATTGATCTATGTTGCTCATTTCCGAACTCATTCTCACTTTTTTCGTCCTCAACACGCTACACGAATTTTAGCTGGATATCGCATTTTCTTTTTTGAGTTATCGTGATGATACAGAGACAGGCAGGCCACTGGAAATAGATTTTTACCATCGATACTGCTTTACTATATTTTAATCCTCATTACCTGGCAGTAAATATTGAACGCAGCCCTTGCTTGAAAACATTTGGGCAACTAGCGAAAATAGATTTACCTACTTAAATATGTAAATTATAGCTTATACTAGCTAGAACATATCTATTGCTAGGCTTTGGATTTTTTTTTGCTGAATGCTAATGTATATAATTTAAATCCATACAATAAATAAATTTAAGTATATTTATATTTATAAAGCTTTTGGAAGTTTTCCAAAAATATTTATACTATTATTATTATTATTATACTGTTACACATATCACAGAGCTTTCATTCTATACAGTCCACGGATCTATGGCTTGGTTTGACGGTTTATTCAACCGTACCACAATATTATTGGATTTTATCTTTGTGTTTTTCTTTTTATCAAATTCCTTCTATAAGGAAAATGATCTAATGGTTTTGCATCGATGATAGAATTTCATTAACTATCGGTGAAATTAACATTCATGCTTATATGAATGGGAACGAAATTTGATTCTATTTAATAAACTGGAAGATGGTAACAGGATTGCAACTGAGGACTAAATTGGAATATTACATTTCTGGAGCCCGTGACAGTAAAACTGCACTTGGACGCATTTCGAAATTTCGCATATGACTCAATTATAATATGGACTAGGTGTGCTAAAGTTTATCCTGTCAGAAATATTTTTTGAAAGAATTTCTATTTTTTACTGGTGTGACAAATATTTTGGTCAAGTTTTGAGGTGTCACACCCCAAAAAACTCAAAATAAACCAATTCTGAAATTGAAATAGTAGCTTCTTTTCGGGACTAGAAAACGCTAATTTTGTCATTAACCATTTCTAATCTTTTATAGAAAGGGCTTCGTTGATATTTTGTTTGAGTGACTATTTTAAATTATATACTCATAAAATAATTCGTTTAGTGTACGCAGCTCTTACATGATAGATTTTTTGTTGTGTAGAATGAAGAATGCACAAAAAGTATTTAAATAATTGTTTTAATACTTTTAAAATTTAATTTTGTATCTTGTCTAAGAAACTTTCAAACTTTCTCTCTTTATTAGTTTTGTGTTTGAATATTTATAATTTTATGTCAAATAAATTAAGAGTTATTATTATTGTTTAAAGTTGGAAAAAGTTTCTATTTAATATTAAAAAAAAAAACTGTTGTGATTTTATAAAAAAATTACTACGATTAAATTAAGCAATGCATGATTTTTTATCTCTCATTTAATTTCAACAAATTGATTTAATGCCAAAATTTTTAAGGCCATTATAAAATAGTCTCCTTGGACAACGTTTATCAGGCTATATATATTTATGCATTTTTTTTCGTTTGCGACACACTAGAGATCAAACGTGTGGGCCGATTTTGATAATTCTTACGTCAATCGATTTGTTTTCATCTTGCTACTGTTACTGAAGATATGGCAGTAATGAAAATTCATTATGGCCACGACCAAATGCCAGATCGAGAAAAAGGAAAAAATGAAATTTACGTGAAAATGAAATAAAATAAATAATTAAAACCGGGGCCCATTATTTTGAAGATTTGAAGTCTAGTTTTTAATGGTTCTCGATTCTTCGAAGTCGCAAATGATAAACTACTAGATTTGCTTCTTTCCTTACGTTTTTCCTAAACGCAGTCGGGTTTTTTATTTTTTTTAATCATCTATTATTATATAAAATAACGATACGAAAAGCTTATGTTGAAAATTAGTGTTATATACCTTATTTATGATCGAAAAGAAAATAAAAAAATAAGTACAAAGAAAACAGACAGCTACGTACCATGAGAGTGAATGGAGCTATGAAGCTTACTAGCTAGTTGACGGTTGTAGCTCTCACAAGGGAATCAAAATCTGTTTAAAAATTTATGATTATTTTTTGTTCCTTTATAACAAAATTGTAATATTTGTAATAAAAAAATATTTTTATTATCGACAACAAACTGAAATAACTGTCCTTTATTATTTACTACAAAATATGACAGACATCACCGTTAGAAATACACATCATTCACTTTCTGAGTCGTTTCGAGCATACAGAGTGGACGTTTTTAATATATTAAGGCCAATAGCTCGTTTCAAAAATTACCAATGAAAAATAAACTTGAATCAATTGTAGGCGGGTAAAAAAAAGCAAGCTTCAATGATTCTTAAATTGTAGCCCTGTAAGGAAGAAACAACAATTTTTCTGCTTATTAAGGACATTGACTTAAGTGTGTACTTCAAAATATGTAAAATTTAAATACTGATTTCCATTCTTAGGATGAAAAAAATGACTTTCTCTCTGACTAAGCTTATATATATTTTATTTGCCAATCAATAAAATCCATCTCTCTGATGGTATCGAATTTAAAACCTTCTAAAAACAAACAGTTCTAAGAAGTCCAGCCAGGATTTGTTATATACAACTTTTTAATTCTACAAATAAATACTTACTTTTGGGAAATTTATTGAAGGCAAACATGACATACGATAATAAATGTTACGAACTAAAGATTACTTACACTGTTTGGGCTATTTGGCAAACATAATCTTAGAATATAGCTCAAGAGAATTCTAGAAAAGTAAATGTCACCGATTATGAAAGAGCTTGTATTGGAGGTTATGTTTAGAATATTTTGTTGCAAACTATGTGACCGCATTGCATTCAAAAGTATTAAAAATTGAGATTCGAACACGTATACACCTAATATCATATCCTGATGCATGAATCAACTGAGAAACGGGAGATAAATACAACTTTTTATGTAATAACTTTTTGCAAATGCATTAGAAAATGCATTTCATATAGTGCTGTTACGAATTTATTTAACGATATGTTTTTACAGTTTACAGGTGGGTCCTGCGGATCCAAGAAGATATAACATTGACCTAGGCAGTTTTAAAAAAAAACTTTTCAAAAGAGAAATGAAAATGCCCATAAAAAAAAGAGTTAAAAGATCGTGTAACTTCATAATGTTAATTAATAATTATATACAGTGTATACTATTCAATTAACATTATTACGTCACAACGATGTTTTACGAACATTTTCTTGTGTGGCGTTTTCGTCTCTCTTTTAAAAAGAATTTTTAAAACTGTCTGTAACTTTAAAAATATCATAAAAAAGGTCATCTAAAACTTGTATCTGTTCTAAAATAAGTTACTAACATATATCCCGATCCGATAGTTATTTGAGACGAATTAGTATGGTCTTCGTTGAATATTGGTGAATTGGTAACACAACTAATATTTATGATTTCCATGTGAAAATATAAAATATATTTTCTTATACAAACATTGAAACTTTATAGTTTGTGCTAAGAAAACAAAATTTTGATATTCTATAAAGTCCTACAAAGTTATTTCTACCTCGAAAAATAAGTAAATATTATTACAATGTATTCAATGGTGCTGTATTGCATGGGAATATGGCACTATGCCAGAAAATATAAATACGGATACAAAGAAATTCATTAAATATTAATCTCTATATTGTGTTTATGGTTGCTTGCTAACATTTATTAAATCGAGAAAATTGGTTTCGGCAAAAAAAAACATTAATTTTTTTTTAAAAAAGGGGTCTTATAAGTTTGACCGCTATGTATGTGTGTCTGTCTGTGGCATCGGAACGTCTAAATGGATGAACTGATTGTGGTTCGGTATATTCGAGTGAAGGAGGTGCTTGAAAATAGATATTTAAATTATAAAAAAAGTTACAGAAGTAAAGCGAAACTACTCTTTACATCATTTTGTTGTTAAACAGTCAAAAACTAACTTAAACCAAAAATAATTTCAGATTAAACCTCTTGAAGCTCTTTGGGTTGCTTTACAATAAAAAAAGGTAAGAAATACAATAACACTTTAAATTAAAAATTGATCCTCATAATAAAACAATTATCTTTTATTTAAAAGATTTTTTTTGAAAAAGGATGCTTTCAGAGGAATTACAAAACTACATAAAAATGCGTTAGCATACTCCGATATTTGTCCTTCACATTTATTTCGAAAAATAAGGATATTATCGCTCTTTTGTTTCCTTTGGCTCCACATTTCTATTTAATAAATCAGAATTTTTTTCTAACCTGGTCTGTTATTCGAAAACCAGAAAAACAATACGTTACTATACAAATGTATAAAATAACTACAAAAAAAGGTCTATAAATTATGCATTACGATTTGTTTTTAGTATTTGTAAATCAAAAGTATGCAAACATTACATTATTATTATTGTACAATGTTTGTATTATTACTAACAAACACCGAAATCAAAGATCAATTGGTCAAAGCACGAAATATAGAATAGGCTGAGAGCATTTATCAAGCCTTCCAGAAAATATCCCAAATTCTATGTTTGTTTTTATAGATAATTAATTATGATTTTTTAATACATTTTCTAATAATATTAATTTAAGGACTTTTGTTGTTTGTTCGGGAGCAGAATTCCGCACAGGTCGAGTTAGTTTTTCATTATTCCCGTACAATGATTGACATTTATTTTTATAAATATTCATCAGTTAAAATCATTAATTTTATTACAAATTAAAAACACATTCTCTCAACTCATTAATAAATAAAAATGTTACTTGGCTCACTATGATTCTACCATCCCTAACTAATGTATAACATATATATTTAAATAATGCTTTAAGCTTCATATTTAAATATTAAAAAAAAAAGGATGTTTGTATTGGTTTAAAGCTCACTAACATTCATTCAGAATATTATTTTCTTTGTGAATTTTATTTATTTATGGATGGATTCTACAACATTCAGCTTATACTTTTATATCCTTATTAAAGTATTTATACATACAAATACTAGCTGTACCCTGCTACACTTCGCTGTTAGACATGATGGTTGGATGGAAATAAATGAGAAGTAATATATCTCGTAAAATTTTATGAAATTTGATGTTTCCTTCATAAAAGAGAGTTCACAACTTTTAAACAGCTGAACTGGTGTAACTTTTAATGTACACATCATGCTCTTTTATTTGGTACCAGACATGGGTATATTCGAAAATATTCGATTGTTCATAAATAGAAAGAACATGCAAGCCCATGACAGGAAAGAAAAAATTTCGTAGATATTTATAAAATTATTTACATGGGTTTTCCATATACAAATTTTTATCCTCACTTTCACCTCCTAGGGGATGAAAAAAAGATAAAAATCATTCTCGAAGCAGGTTGAATATCGTGTAAAAACTTGAGTTCAATCGTTGCAAAACTTTTTGAGTCAATATTAAGCAATACACAAACGAACATGACATTTTTATAGATATTTGTATTTCTATAAAAGTATTTTAAATCGTATTTGTTTAACAAAGTTTTCATAATTAATCTTATTTCATTTTTTATTGAATAAAAAATTGTATTCTTTAAATTCAAGATTTTTTTATATTCTTAGAAAAATTTTACAAATGTTTATCAAAAATAACTGTTTTTTTAATTAATGAAATGATTCACATCTGATTACCACGTAAGCTGATAGACTTTTCTTGTCACGACATTTTCCTATTTTTAATCTGGCTCTAACAGTTGCGGAGTTTGCTAAAGCATTTTCTGTAGCTAGTATGTTTCGATTAAATACAATAATTACATTTTGTAAGTCGCATTTACTCCGAAAGCTAACGATTTTAGAAAAAAACTTTTAAATAAAAAATATTTCTTTATTTTTGAGGACGTTTCTAATTTAAAGTGATTCTATCTCTTAAGGACCTAAACTGACTAGTAAAGCAACCCGGAGAATATGATGCCCCCCTCCCCATCAAACTAGAAACGGCTAATTTATTTATATGGCTACAACAAATATATATTTAATATATATTTGTTGCAGCCTAAAATTTATTGATTAGACCAAATAAATTTTGTTGTAGCATTTGAGTTATGAAGTAATTTAATTTAATTACTTACCTTTTTGGCTCTTTCTACAGGAGATCTGTAACAGAAAAAAGAACCAATTATTCGAATAGAATCGTAATCTGTAAATCTGTATACATAAAAATAAATTGCTGTGCGTTAGTCTCGCTAAAACTCAAAACGGCTGGACCGATTTTCAAAATTTTTTTGTTTTGTTCGCTATAGTTCAGGGATGGTTTAGAAAAAAAAATTGATTACCTTTTGTTTCGGACAGTTTCTTAAAAAACTAATGTAATAAAACGAATAACAAATATCTTGGGTCTTTGTCCAACTTATTACTGTGTGTCCGAAACAGTAATGAATCGTAATTGAAATGAAAAGGACAATTTCAAAATAATTAGATTCAATGCGGAATAATTTCAGAGACTGAACGGAATGAAAATGTTGGCTCTACAGTCAGATTCATAAAATATCTCGAAAAATTACTCATTTAATGGTCAAATAAACACGATTTTTGTAATTTTCGGGTCAAAATTACCTTATAAACTTAGTTTTATCGAAATCGGAAACAAAAACTTTTTTTACACTTTTTGCAATTTGTAAAAATCGAAATAATCATAAAAAATTCAAAAAAACACAATTTTTGTAATTTTTGGTTGGGTTGGGTTGGGTTGGGTTAGGTTGGGTTAGGCTGGGTTAGGTTGGGTTAGGCTGGGTTAGGTTGGGTTAGGCTGGGTTAGGCTGGGTTATGTTGGGTTAGGTTGGGTGTGGGTGTGGGTTGAGTTGGGTTTTTTTTCAATTTTTTTGATCTGTATATATAAAAATAAATTGCTGTGCGTTAGTCTCGCTAAAACTCAACAACAGCTGGACCGATTTTCAAAATTTTTGTTTTGTTTTGTTCGCTATAGTTCAGGGCTCATACAGCAGCGAAGAAAATGGTTTGGTTCGGCCATAGTCGAACCAGAAGAAATTAAGAAACTCAGCCCTAGGCAAATCCTGGGTTTCAGTACATAAGTTGGTTTATAATAGCCACTGAAAAGCGTAGCGGGGATAGAGTGCAAGGGTCTATTTGGCGATGCTAGAGCATGGTCCGCTAACTTCCATACCCATACCCCATAGATGGAATTTGCCAATCACATTATTTTTCATAAACATTGGTTTGGCTGTTGATTTACGGGCTTGCTCCAGGACTGCCAGGTGGAATAATTGGATACAAAAAGGGAATAATTTTGTAATTCTCTGTATTCAGCTAGTAGATTATATTTATAACAAAAGTATTTCTCGATTACCTAAAATATGACTAAAATTAATGAAAATAATAGCAACTTTTGTCTAAATATGATTGCATTCATGAGCATTTTTCTCAAGGGAGTTATAAAAATATCATAAGAAGTGACATGATTTCTTACAAAGATTTTTAGTATCAAGAAGTACGTGAGATTTGTTTAAGAAAATCAATTTTTATCTAAACACGTTCTAAGATTTGAAATCGCATAGCAAGCTCGGTTTAGATAAATAAAATACGCTTGTCTTCGTAGAAAAATATATAAATGAACAAACAAATAATATAGAAATAGATGATGATGATTTTTTCGTTGAAATTCTATGTAGAAAAATGTTAAGATATATACAATTCTATTTCTAGAAGAACACCTTCCTTACATGTGATATTGTACGTTGGTATTTTTAACTTATACTACAAGTCTCATCAATTTATTGATAAATCGTGATACGAATACTATTTTTTTCTAGTTGTTTTTACATTTTCTATGTAGAATCTATTTTTGACTTCAATAAAATAAATTCGATTTGATACCAATTTTAATAATCAACTTGTTTTCAAGAATACAAGTTAATATGTGAAAAGATATGAAAGGGAGTAACAATTTTTTTCGTATGTCGATGTCAATAGTGTGGAAAGTGAGGTTTTTTTGGTGAAATATTAGGTTGTTTCGAAAGTTTTGTAACTATGTTCCTTATCGCAAAATAAATATCTTGATCAAGCCAAATGAAGGTAATGTACACACACATTGGGTTGACTACTAAATCAGAAGTATGCCTTTTTTAAACTAATATTACAATCAATTCATAAAGTATAGAGTTAAAGTAGCTTTAAATCAAGTATTTGACTTCTTAAATTAATAGTTTAAATTTTGAAAACTATGAATGCACAGATATGCAAAACCAAGTGGAGTCGGTACTTTATAGTCCATCTGGTGAAAGGAAAAAAGAGAGAAAAATAATGGATTAGATATGGAAGTAATTTGAGGATTAGTAGGATAGAAATATATTTAGATAATGTTGGTTTGCTGTTTGGTGATAAAATAATATTTATATTCAAAAAAAATATGGTTTAGGATTTTCATCGCACATAAATAAATAAATTTATTGTAAAAAAATGAAAATTTTCATAATCGCTACAAACATTCTATATTTAATGTTATTTAAATCGTCTGGTTTTTCATTTCCAAAAATAAATTTATTATTTTTAATGTAAAAATAATCTTTTTTTTACGGTACTCGTAAATCGTATACACCATTTTAAATTCATATTATCATTATTATATTGTTGTTTTGATAATAAAGCTCTACTTAATATACAGGGTGGCCCTTTTACGTTGACACATGCATGAAACTCGATAAATAAATTTAATCGAGCAAAAATCTTCAAATGAAAATTGTTAGTTTCAAAGAGTAAGTTCCAGCATCGATTTCAATTTTAGGTCAATTAAAGATTCACTTTGATTCATAGCTAACAAACATTAAATGTACGCTTTAAATTAGAAAGTTGTTCTTTATAAATACGCAAACATTTTTTGTTTGAAACATTTTTTTGTAAACCAAATAGTTTGCCAGATATTGATTGCAAAAATCAAGCTTTTTGTGAATTTGTTCATTTAATTTGAAAAAAAAAAAATGGTCTTTATAGAAAAACAACCCACTTTTATTGGATTTATTGAATAATTTTCTTCGAAGAGGGTCTAAATTTCAAAGAAACAATACGAAATTACAATTTTCATACGAAAAAACAATTTTGGGAAAACCTCAGTTCGTTTTTGCTATACTTTTTTCGGCCAAATGTTTCGATCAAAAATGTTACTTCTTTAATCAACAACAATTTTCTAAGTTATAGTGTTCACCTATCGATTACCAGTCATGGAATATAGTGTGCTTTTCTTTGACTTTGTTTGCCTGCGTAAGATGTGCGCCCAACATTTTTCGCTTGAAGAATGTTTATCCAAACAACTTACTTATCGAGTTTCATGGATATAACAACTATAAAAAGCCAGCCTGTATATCTAAAGCCATTATTAATGCACCACTGTTTTCTAGATGGTTTTGTTCATGCTCTTGCATTCAGTTCCACAGATTTAGACAGATATGTAACTGTAACTGTTTAAAATGTTTAGAATTATATGAACTAATGTTTATTATTTATAATTTTTACAAATATAATTACTATCCGTATGAAAATTACTTTTTTTACAAATTTTCGTTATACGATGTCAAAAAATAATTCCTTACAGTAAAACTAATTGAATGCTAGTCACCTCCGTTAGTAAAAGTACTACCTTGTTATGTGTTATACCTATTATTTTTTAGCGAATTATCGAAGGAAATGGAGCTATTGTTTTTGTACTGATGATGGAATTTTGAAAAAATTACTTCAAATGTTCATCGACCCTATATTTACACGTTGATGTGTCTGTAAACTCTCTAGCGGTCACAATTTAAATCCGATTTGATACCGAATTTTTATCAAGAAGGATTTCGGTTTTGGAAGATCCGTAGGACCCATCTTGTAAGCTTTTAGAGATAGAATTTTAAATACAATAAATGTTCCTTATTAAAAAATAAACAACTTTTGTTTGAAACATTTTTTTGTAATCATAACTGTTTACCCACGAGGGCGCAAATTTTATAGTATGATATTCTATGGAAATATCATTTATGAATACGTGATGTGACGTCAAAAAACAAATGATTACGTTATCAGCACTGTCTAGACATGGTATTTCAACAATTAACTCAGTCAATAGTTTGATTTCACTTGTTCATTTTTGATTATTAAATTTTTTAAATTATTTAGACGACTTTACTTTTGTGTAATATTAATGATAGTCTATATTTTTTTTTATTACAAAATCACATCCGAACGGAACAACGGATACAGACTAGACATGCATATAATAATTACCTGCCTGCTACTAATTAAAGAATTTATTATTCATCATTATATTTGTTTGTAGCGAAAAATGTTTTAATTAGGAAAAGTTATCTCCATTTTATTATTAGTTGTCATTGTCATGAATTTAAAAAGAAAAATTAACTTGATATTGAAAAATTTTATAGGATTCAGTAACTTAAAAGAACTTTTATATTTATGGTTTGTAAGAATTATGAAAATTTTGTTGCAGAATTGTTCACTGTTTATGTTACTGTGATTCGGCTGTCACGTGTCTAGTCAACTAGGAAAATTTTATGATTTAAATGTAAGAAAAAGCTCTTAAAATATAGTATATTAGGCAACTTGTATGACGTAAATGTAAAAAAATGTTATAAAAATTTCAATTTGTGGAATTTGTGATAAATTTTCTTTATAATGAAAACTTTTTTAAAGTTCATTTACCGATTATAAATTAATAAAATCAAAAGTTTAAAAATGAAATAATTCAAATAATTTTGTCCTGCAAGAGAATCCAAAACTGGGTTGATTTTGATCAAGGGACTTTTAACTATCATTTACGGCAAAAAAAATGACAAATGACCGAACTTGCTCAAACAGCCGAACCATTTTAGTTGATAATAATTTTTATCATATTTCTAACTAGAGAGCTAGTAGCTATATTATAGGATATGGCTGCGATATTAAAGTTATAATGCGCTAATGTTTTAATAATAATGAAACAAAACAAGAATGATAAATGATTATTTTGATAATGAATGTGATGATGACAGCAACGATGGTAATTAAAAGCTAATTAACACAAAATATTATTCATAAACAAATACAATATAAATACAATATCATTATTATTTTTACGACATTTTTTAAGGTACTTCGAACACGGCACTTATTAAAGGGATCAAACAATTTTATGTGGATAATCTATATTAGCCCTGCAGTCCGTGACAGTAAAACTGCACTAGATATTCAGTTTAATTGTACTAAAAAGGTATCTGATCATTTTAGTGGCCTGTTCATAATTTTTAACAAACTTTTGTTACCAGTACCGTGATCGTTCTACTTTAAAAACGAACAACTATACTAAAAAAACGAATAAAAATTTATGAGCAAGTTACCGACGGCTACATAATATCAGGAAAAAGAGAAACATTAAAGCAGTTGAAAGTGTGTTGAAACTATCATAAATTATTGCGGAAGTTTCTTATCACGTATGTGAAAATTGCATTTTAATGAAAGTACATTGCAAAAATTATCTTCACCAACAACAACAAAAAAAAACAACTATTTAACATAGAAAAAAAACTAGTTAAGCGAACATAAATCATAGAATGGGTTGCGTTCAAACAAACCTTTTTTTAAAGAACATTCTCTTGTTAATGTCAGACGAGCATTGCCTCCACTTGTGTGTCGTAGAGAAGTTACAAAAAAATTTGCATGAATTTATTACATCCTTTTTCAGAACTTAAATAAAAAAAGGACTTCTTTTTATTTAAATTAAAGTACTTTTTTACAACGCTCTCAAATCGCCCTTTTACAGGCTGATTTTATAAAATGTTACCACCTAAAAATACGTTATATTTGATTTCCCGTGAATTATTTCTAAATACTTACCAATAAATCATTGAACAGAGGTATTTTGTAATCCGTTCTAAATACCTTCATTGAAATTTCATGATAATGTGATTACGTGATTACATTTATTAACACCTTTAATTAAATATTTATAAGTAAAAGTTGGCAATATTCTATCAATCAGCAGGTGTAAAGTAAGCTGAGTAGCTTCTAAGCGATTTTATAATTTACAAGTGAAAAAAAACAATTGACTGAGTTAATTGTTGAAATACCATGCATGGTCAGTGCTGATTTCTTTATCACATTACACATACAAACATGTGACACATACATAAATGATAATCAAGTCTAGTACATATTATAAAATTTCCGCCTAATTGGCGCCCTCACGGGTAAACAGTGATGTTTACGAAAAAATTTTTCAAACAAAAGTTGTTTAATTTTTGATAAGAAACATTTTTTAAATTTAAACTTTTGTTCTATCTCTAACGGTTTACAAGATGGGTCAAACGTCCCAAGACCCAATTGACCTATGATGCTCATTTACGAACTTGACCTCACTTTCCTGAGTACGCTGTAAAAATTTCAGCTCGATATCTTTTTTCGTTTTTGAGTTATCGTGTCCACAGACGGACGGACGGACGGACAACCGGAAAATGACAAAATTTTTTCCTAGCATCATTATTTTTAAGCGTTACAAACTTGGGACTAAACTTAATATACTATCTATATTTCATTAATAGGTCAGATACAAAAAATTCTTTCTACAAAAGTTTGATTATTTGAAAGCTTCGATCAATTCCAAATGTTTTTTGGGTGGTTTTTCAAATTTTTGGGTGGATAGGATCTAGGTTAAATGGTGGAAAACTTAATTTTTTCAAATGGAAGCATATATTTTTTGAAGCTCATAAACGATAATTTTTATAAATTCCATCAGAGTCGTTATAAACGATTGAGACAGTACTTTATCAGATATTGGTTGGTAACATAGATTCGTAAACTGTGCGATCAGTTAATTTATTTAGGTATGTTCCTGTTTTCATTTCATCAAGTTAAATAAATAGGTTTATAATAATATTAATTAGATTTATTATTATAAAATTAATTAAATTATATGAATTATAATTAGAATTCATATTAATTATATGAACAATAATAAAGCGCCTGTCATCCCACGGAAAATAGTGAAAAATTAATTTATATGTATATTTTGAATGTTTGATTATTACTACGGACCTTTAGATGCCTCCTTCTTCGAAAACAAATAGAAACATACACCAACAGAAAGCACATAATAACATTTTCTCTATTGATATCACCAGTGATTCAGTGACTCAGTGACTGTGATTTGTGGCTTTGTTCGTTTCGCTTCAAATGATAAGAACATGTCATAATAATGTATCGTGTCTTGTGCTACTCAAAATTTATGAGCTTTTATATACAATTCTAATATTCAAACAGAATTATTTAGTATATAATGCAACGAGTACCTCATGAATTGTACACGAGAATGGATTTAAAAACACGAACCGCTCGATTGACCATTCAGTACGAAGAATTTGCTTGCCGCGCGCAAATACTAAATTAGATTGCGATCAGTAAGTTTGCGACACGCAATTGGAAAAAAATTTTTCAAAAAAGCAGTGCGAAAAGGGAGTACGTGTCATACTAAATAGAAACAAAGAGAACAAAATACACAAAGGACTATTAACGAACAGTTAAAGGTCATGCTATGACTTGACCTTGTGTAATTGACTGTAATCTGATTTATTCAATAAATATGTCTTTTGATTTATTATTTTAATGTTTGCTTTCTACTTCCTTGTTCAAATTCCTATCGCGAAATAATTCAATATTGAGTTTTCACGTTTTAGGGGATGTATCATCTGAATTATTAAATTCATTAATAATTTAAAAAGTTAATCTATTTTTGCTTACACATTTACTTTCGTAATGAAAGAAATTCTCACATTTTCTCAAAAAAATATATATATTTAAAAAAACTGTACATTGATTGAAAAAATTTAAAAGCTTCATAATTGGAAAATAGATAAAATTATTATAAAGATAAAGTTATTTATGTTTTAATTCGGCCGTGAGAAAATGGCTCATAGCGCGAGTGCTAACGGGTTAAGTATACAAGGAAGTCATTTGGTGTAGTGTATCTTGAGATATAAAGCTCTTTTATACTAAACTGGAATGTGGTAACAATTTTTATATTCGTCATAAAAACAAATTAAATTTGTTTTAGATTATAATTCGATAAATATTTGTGTTTAGAATTCCTAGAAAATATATTAAAATTCAAGTGGCTATAATTATTATCTTTTGCTTCACAATTGTTTCATTCGAAAACTTAATAAAAATCTGCTGATCGTAAAAATAGTTCATAAATATTTATCGGAAGGCTTTGGTATATTCATAAACTCTTACCATAAACTCACTCAAGCGTAGTTTGCCTTGAAATGATTTTGGAGAAAATAAAATGAATTCCTCGATAACCTGAATCTATCATATTCGATTTTAGACAATATCTCAGAAACTGACGTTAATGCAATCGTTCAAACCGATCCAACCGTCAAACGGATTCGATTTTTAAATCTTTTGGGATACAGTTGCAAAAACGGGGATCCCACAACCGCACAATTTTTTCTTATTACTTATATGTTTTCGCTGTTTACAAAAAACTCGATATTGATAAATTTAAATACTAATTGCACATATTTAACATACATAAGTATTCGTATAATACGTAATTTTGATAACTATAGAAGGGAAACTTGCCAAACAAAAAAAAAAGAACATTCATATAGAATTCTAAGTTCGATATCATCGAAAGCATATTTTATATCGTTTAAATGCAAACACTTCTGTATGATCTCCAGTGTTCACAAGCGTATCATATTACTATTTGGACCGCAGCCAAGTTGTCCATCTAAATATTACACAGAGTGTCTTAAAAATTAACGACGCAACACAGTTGAGAAAGGTTTTAAAAGTGACAAAAAAAAGAGTTTGACTGCCACATTTTGAAATTTTTTGTGCATACGATTTTCACAGAATAGTGAATTAAATTTATAGAACGCGAAAAGATAAATTTGAAAAAGAAAATTCAGGGAGATTAGAACATAATTTCCCACCCAAATTATGGGATTGAACTTTGATGCTTATATCGAGGCAACAAGAACGCAGCCAAGCACGCTTCAAGGGATGGAATTGAAAGCCGTATCGACAAAATTCAAACATATTAATGGAAAATAATAAAGAAAAAAGCATCCGAAAAAAAAGTACAACCAAAGCCTGAGTTGTATCCGATTTTCTAAATCATACTTAACCCAAAACTTTGTACGCTAATAAAAAAAAAATCCTGTTTTTTTTTTTTTTTGAAATATGATTTACTTCTTGCGTTAATTTTAGGACACCGTCTACAATGATTGTCCATAGCTGGGTTCGTTAGTCCACAATATCGTTGAGTTTCTCATCCATGACGGACTAACCAAACCACATAAACCAAATATATGCCCCCATGCCTATCCCTTTTCAATATGTATCCAGCCATAGGAAAATATGTGTGAAGTTTGCACCCTCGAATATGTTTTGCAGTTCACAATCAAAAAATAACTTGAGCAAATGTTGCAAAATTGCAGATTCTGTTCTGACAACTGATTGGACCTAATTCTGCGATAAAAGGTTAGAAATAGAATAGTACTTTAAAGTAGAAATTTGATCCTCATAAAAACTTTTTTACATAAAATTAAAATTGGTTTTTCGAAAATCATTAGCTTTCGGAGAAAATGCGACTTAAAAATATGTCATTATTAAATTTTTAACAATTTTAAGAATGCCGCGTAATAAAAAATTTCACAGATTCCTTGAAAGTAAAGACTACAGCTTGGAAAATTTTCGAATTCAAATAAGATGTAAAGAACAACCGTGACAAAAGGCTCCAAAATTTTCAGCCATACTGAAAATACAACGCCTCGCTCAAGGCTGTTAGCATAAAAGCGGATAAACATAGCGATAGAGGTGCTTCGTTCACAGATATTAAAACCAAAATATATCAAATGAATAAATTACAGTAATTATCGATATAAACTAAACTAACTAATAATGTATCTATTACGAATATTATACAGTGCAGGGTTCTATATCTATATCTATATAGAAACAGTTCTGTTCTGTTCGAATTCTAGTTCTTGTTCGAGTTGGTGGTAAAGCTGTTTAAGAGATTTGTTTCACTTAAATGTACATCAGTTTGTAAATCCGCTTACAAATGTAATTAATTTTCTAATAACACTTTAATCAATTCAACACCACATTTCATTTTGTTTACGAACTCAACGTTAGAAGCACAGTGCTTTGTTGTGCTGAGCGTTGGGAGGGTGTTCTTAAGAAATTTTTGGGTTGGCTTAAATCAGAAATATAAAATTCGTAAGGCAAGATCTGCGTTAGCTAAGCGAATCCCTTCAGAGATTGAAAAAATAAAACATTTTTCATAAAATCGAATATTATTGCATTTTAAGATTTTCAAGAATTTTTATTTCGAATACTAAGTTGTTAGAGAAAAAATCACAAGTGCCATTTTGTGCTTAAAACAAGCATTACAGTGTTAAATGGTCTTATTCACCAAAAGCACTGTGATATCAGTTCATGCACCCTAACTGTAGCGCATGTTCCGAACATTGCTGTTTACAAATTAAAGTATTTAGCAAGCCAATTAAGCTAGTTTCATGCTAGCTCCCCAACTAAAATTGCTGATTTGTTTATTACTGAAAGTAGTTTTGGTGCCAGACATTAAAAACAAAACTTTGTACGAGGTATATCATCATAGAATTTATTAGCTAGTCGTTGTATAGAGGCGAAGGTAGAATCGTTTGGTCGATGTTAGTCGTAGATTTGTGTGTGATGTCTGTGACAAAATTACGATTTTATTGACATCATATATTTTTGACCTACACAAACATTTGTCATAGATTTTCGTATTGTTTTTCCATTGCACGTACATCGAACAGTTTTCTAATAGTTTTTACTTCATATATATAAAATTCGTGTAATAAAATTTCCTCAATCATTTTCTATTACACTTCCATATACAAGCTTCAACTTGGTAGAATTTCCAACTTAGTTCAAAACAATTGGATTCATACAATTTTACTAATTTACTTTTCTAAATCTGTATTATACATATAATCCTTTTTTGATTAACTCACCTAAATAAAGATAAAATATCCTAAGCTTAAATCACTTTTCTTTCAGAAGTGCGTATTCAGTGTCATATTCTGTGTATATGGATGTTTTGGTTTCAGAATTTTATGTTTAGTATCTAATATTAACAGTTACACTCCTAAACCTAATTCCGTTCGCTCTCCATACCTAATAAAAAATGTGTTAGAATAAAATACAAATGAGAAAAAAATGTCAATATTCTCGTTTTTATGAACTCAAATTTGAACTTATTTAAGACGGAAAGACGAAGCAAAGAGAAGTACCGATGATAAGAAATGTTTAGTTGGATATGTGTGTGTCATCATGTATAGTATAAGATCGGGCAACGCCACGAAAAATTTCATAACGTAGATGGTTGAATTTTCGATATTTATTTGATTCTGAAATTAGGTAGTAACATTGCCAAATACACCTTTCTAAAAAAAATTTCTTAAAAATTGAGGAAAGTATGTCTCGAATTTCAAAACAACCGTGACTTGATTTGCGAGAGTTCGAAGTAACAATAGTCAAAATCGTGAATTTTATTTCTCTAACTTACGTAACGATTTCCTCAAACATGTCATGCGAATAAATTCTCTAAAATAATTCAGCTGATTTGTGAACTTCTTGGAAATCTTATAACAGTTTTGAAATACCTTAAAAGAAACTCTAGGAACGTTGCCAGTTCTCGTACCAGGATGTATGTATGATAATAAAATTCAGTTGTTAAGGAAACACGCACTCCCTCATACATAATTTTTTTTTACCGATAAATTGTGTAGATCCAAGTCCGTATAGGGACTCGTAAGCCATTTATTACGTTTCCCCCTTTCAAAGTCGTTTTTCAAGAAGATTCGGATATATTTTAAGGTTACTTTTTAGTCACAAGCAAAGAACTTCTTCAATGCTTAGAGGAATAAAGTGGATAACATTTTTTCTAAAGTGGAAAAAAGATCTTTTGCATACGCATCGAGGTAAGGCTTTATTAGCTACCACTTTTCATCAGAAAATCAAATAAAAACTTAAATTTGTGGCAAAACTAAAAAAACATAAAAAAACTCTACGAAACCAAAAAAAACTTTTACGTTCATAATTTAAGAAAGTTTTTAGTTGACAATTCCAGAAAAATAAACGGGATTAAACCAACGCTGATTATGCTTGCTGGCCTTTGCTATTCGTTTTTTTAACATTTTAATATTGGTACCTTTTAACATATAAAATTATGAAACGGAACCCTTTCAGATAAAAATATCTGAAGAAAAGCTTTGACGGAAAATCTTTTTGAATCACGTTGATAATAAAACATATCTATCTATATATAATACTAAATTGATATCATTTTCAACTTTTATCCACCAATTTTATAACAAATGGATAAATAGAAATTATTGTAATCGAGTGACGACAAAAAAATATCATCTTTCTTTCACAAACATTGGAGTTTTGGATGTAAGAGTTAAAACAAATTTCTGGCGACCATTTTCAAAAAATTATCGATAACTTTATTTACGAATGGATAAAAAACAGAACATGAATTTGATAACTAACTTCGAACTGTCTTGTTTCTTGTTTACTCCATCAGATAATTACTGTAAGGGAATCAAAGGGGGTTTCGATTTCTCAAAAAACAACATTATTCTCCAATTCCTCCCCTAAAATCTATGATATTTAATCATATTAAAAAAACCGTCCGGTTCTTCAACGTGAAAATTAGGAGAAAAATATTAGTTTTCTTCGAAAAAGTATTTTAGAAAAGTAGTAGTGTATCAAATTTTCGAGATAAATTATGTTATTATGTTTTTCTCAAGAAAACAGTGCAAAATGAAAGTAGAATCAGTTTTTGTGGAATAATTCGTAAAATATTTTTATGATAAGGTTAAAAATATTTCAATAGTATCAATTTATTGTGTCATAAAACATTATAAAAAAAATGTATGTAGGTATGTATGTAGGTGTGTATGTATGTAGTCTGCGTGCGAAAAGAAATCCCAACGAATATCACCACCATTATTATTACATCATTCAACGGGAAGAAGGAAGAACAAACACACTTACAACAGGCTACAAATATAGTTCAACACATCACATTAAAAATACATCCTGAAGCTATTTTAAGGAACAAAAATGAAGAGAAAAAACAATCCCATTCATTAAAATATAAATTATTCTTATCATACATTTTAAAGTTGTACGAACACGTTATCTGTAAAAAAGATAAAAGTTTGCTTGTTTTTAGGATTATGTTGTTCGATGAAAAACGAAATCGTATGGACTTTCTTTTTTTTATGATATTTCGTAAACCTTCCCCAAATAGGAAATATCAATACGAATTTTTATAAATTTTTTTGCTTTTTGCTTCGATTAAAAATTCATTAATGTAACAAACAGCAGAGAAAATGTATTTTTTTCGATTAGCCATAACCAAGATAAAAAAAACCTTCGAAATATAATAAAGTGAAATTTTATAATAATAAAAAATTCAAGCATACACAAGAATATTTAGATATTTAACTCAGTTAGTTGTCATTTTCACTTATTAAATAAAATAAAATATTATTTTTAAATAAATGACCTTCAAATTTTGATTTCATTAAAAATGATATTTTTGTTTGAATGTAAATAATTTTTATATCAAAATAATTTGAACTTGTAAAAACAAATTTTAAATTATGTAATTCGAATATTTTATCAAAATACATAAAATCGTACAATTTATATATATATTAAAATTATTCAAATGTAATATTTAAATAAACGAAATAAATACCAATATTAGTTAAAAGAACTAATTGTATAAATACCATATAATAATAAAAAAATATTTATTGTACTTGTAATTCAAAATTCATTTTTAAATATTAATATAAACGTAAAATTTTTTACAATAATAACAAATAATTAAATAGAAAAAGAATTCAGAAGCTCTCACATGACCTCTATGTCTGACATCTCAAAAAACACTGATCAACACAAATTTTGTCCGAGAAGCATGAGTTTACTCTTTGAAAGGTTTATGACACATATTTTTTTGAATTATTTGGACAAAAAGTATAAATTGACCATTATTTTCAAAATATTAACAAAATTCATGACAATCTGAATTGATTATAAAAGATTTAGTTTCCTAGGTAACACATCGTCGAATTTTGGGGTCGTTATAAATTTGTTGTACTTTTTTTAGTTTTACCTCCCAACCAGCAAACAAATTATGACGTGCGATAATGGAACATAGTTCCAATAACTTTTAACTACCTTTAAGCTTTATGTGGTGGTGTGTTCGTTGAACCTTAAAGAATATAAACTCATTTTTATAAAAACAGCATCATTATTATTATTATTATTATGACTTTGTTAAAGATTAATAAATCAATGCTAAAGAACAGCCATGCCATGCCATGCCAATGTAATAACTCAAAATGCCAAATTATATAGCAAGTATGTCTTAAAACTTTGATACTTACAACCAACCACCCACCCACCACCCATCAGTTTGTACTACAGATTTCAAATCAAATCGAAACAAATAAATGGTCAGACATTTATATAAAATACAACAAAAAAAACACCAGAATTGAAGCAAAGTTATTAAAACGTGTGAGACGTGAAATATCTCACATGACTACCATAGTTTAAACAAACATAACTATAATAAAAGTTAAGATATTTCTATTATGAAACAAAATTTTTCAAGTTTTTTGTGTACTTTATACAGTGTGCTGCATTTAAGATGAAGACACCCTCATTTTATCGATTTGATGGGTCACACTTTTTAAGATATTTAACTGAAATCAGAACTTTAAACTTAGCCTACTACAAATTGACAAATAAGACCGATTCTTAATATTTTGTCCACCGTCAGAGATGATTAGAGATATCAAAAAACACCATTAGAAAAAGTTGCTCTAAAAATATAATAGAATATTTTTATGACAAAATTCACTCGGGTTTTTAATATTTGTATTACTTTGATCCACACACACAGTTATTACAAGTTTATTGAAATACTAGCTGACTCGACAGACGTTGTTCTGTCTTAACTATGAATATTGAATTGGATATCGATACCTCTAGATGACTCGTGGAACCTCATTTCACCTACAATTCATTTAATTGAAACTATTGATAAGCGATTATTAATTTTAACTAATCTGCAGATCCAATTCATTAATAGCTATACTATGCTCAGTCCATCCGCTAAGGCAACCCGTAAGCCCGTCTTCTGCTTAGCTCGCCCGCTAAACTCAAACTTTACTACTATCTCTTGAATAATTATAAATAATACCTCAATACTATTCAAATATCTTTTCATAATTCTAGATAAATATGGTGGGAGCGCAAATAAATACATATAACATAGTAACATCTAATATAATGCATTACTTATATGCGTTTCCACCATTAATATGGCGCTGTATTTGAAAAAAGATTTTCCCGCTTTTCTGTTGAAATTTTTCCTGAATTTTCTTTGCTATAAACCTCACGGAGCCCGAGACCTTTCCAACGAATGCAAAACCGTGGAAATCGGTTCGTGCGTTCTGGAGTTATAGCGTCAGGAAGGAAAACCCGACTTATTTTTATATAGTAGAATTTATTAACAAATTTGATCTATTTTCAGGAAAATTTGGTGTGACAGGTGTTATCGTGGCAGAAAAGTCTATCACACCGATTTTTAATATGAAAAGCCAATAAAATTTTACCCTTATCGCGAAATTACTTTTTTTAATTTGTTCATTTTGAGTTCTACTTTCGAAATATCTCGGTGTGACAGCTCAAAACTTGACAAAAATCTTGGTAAAAAGTATTTCTGCCCGGGCACATCTAATCCATTCTGTATCTATCGTTAAATAGTATTGATTCATATAATAGAAATGATTTGAAAAGCCTCCATAAAGACATGAATTGATTGTGTATATGCAGGTGATAATAAAAATAAAAAACTTTTTAATAAGTTATAATAAGTTAAAGATGTAAGTTTCTAAGTAGAAGCATAATAAGTTATTTCCTGGTGTTATGACATGAATAAATGTATATCTTGGTTGTTCTTGTTTCCTAATGCTCTATGCTCTGTGCTTCTTAATTCTTTTTTTTTTTTTTTTTTGTTAAAAATTACATGTAATTGATCAAAAACTTGAATCTTTTACATGAATGCTTCATTTACTTCATTCATCGCACATCAAAATATTATAAGAAATTTTTATTATTTTATGATTGATTTTACGTTTTTACAACTATTAATATTAAACATTTATATCAGAGTAATCGTACACGTAACCTAAATACCTAAATTAATGTATCTTAGAAAATTTCTACAATTGTTTATTTGGGTGTAAGCACTTTGTAAAAAAAATCGGCCTCTCAGGGGCATACCAAAAACCTCCTTTTTGAGGGTAATACAGTTAACGTTAAAGTGTTTTTAAATATTTGTCCAAAATTGAAAACTAATTAAAGACAGATGAAATAATTTGAATTAGGATTGATATTCGTAATAATGATTGTTTTCCAAATTTCATTAAATTGATACGAGCTAAAAACAAAACCAATATTAACAGAATCTTGAATAAGTAGCTATAATATTGTAGACCCATGTTAACGATCCGTCCACCCGTTCATCAACAGTATTTAAATATTGTTTATAACAATATGTGACTATATTTTATTTTTACAGAGTGTATCAGTAAATTTTGGAGGACCCCAGAATCTTGAAACCTATTAAAGGTATAGATTATATAAGAAATTTAAAAAGTATGGCCCAAAATAAGTCGGATTACATACTTTGTTTATTAAAATTGGATTTAATTTGGATATGATAGAGCAAAATAAAAATTTTTGGATTTTGATGACGTCACTATGTTCAAAATTTGATTTTTTTTTGATAACACAGGCAAATTTTATTTGATCTGAATAAAATTTTTTTTGAAACACGCTGATTTTGGGTCATGCTTTTCATTTTTGACGTTAGTTTTTGGATAAAACTAATCTGTATGGTAGAAATTACGTTCAGGACCCCAGAATCTTGAAATCTATTAGAGCCAGGTTAAATTTGATCAGAAATTTGAGAAGTATGACCCAAATTTAGTCAGATTACATACTTTTTTCATTAAAATTGGATATAATTTGGATATGATAGAGCAAATTTAAGATTTTTGAATTTTGATTACGCCACTATGTTAAAAAAATTTTTACTAAGGTCTCATTCATATTATTGAACACTCGGTAAGTCTACAGAATTCCGTATTTATTCAGTAAATATTTTAATAAAGGTATGTAATACAGTACAAGTCATTTTATTGGGTTTAATTTGCAGGAGGAAGGTAGAAGGTAGAAGGTAGAAGGTACAAGGCATATTGTATATAATAATATTGCTTCGAAATAATGTCTATCCAACTATTATATGCCTATTAATATATGTTGGTATGGTACCTACATATTTAACCCTTTACTACATTAGTACAATTCAACTAAATATCTATAAGGAAAAAATTAATGCATCTTTGAAATTTTCCACTGTTGTTGGGTGTAAGCACTTCTTAAAAAAAGTCGACCATATCTCGGCCAATCTCAATCTCAGCCAATAATCATTATCTATATACTTACTTACAATGAGTTTCACACACAGTGGGTACATAAGGGTTAAAAATTAATATACGTATAAATTTAGAATAACTGAATACTCATACTCTGGTGCTGGTGTATATGATTTTTCGAGAAGGTTTGTTTCTATGTCAATGTATCATTCACAAGGTTTTTAGTAGGTTTATATTATACCTAATAATTTAACACACATAGGGTTTTCCAGAAAATTTCAACACAATTAAGTTCATTAAATTTATAACGTAGGCGCTGTGTAAACTAAGTGAATTCTCTACTGGGAATAATAAAATAATACATTGAGACATATGAGCTATATAGCTCCACATTAAATTATCTTTCAAACGAATGAAAAAAATCAAAATCGGTTCATCAGTTTAGGCGCTATGACAGGTATTACCTTTGGCATTCACAAACGAACTATAGGTAGTTTCTTTTAAACCCTTTACGATCCAATTTCGCCGGGGATTTAATCAATGTTAAAAAATATACCCGATAAAATAGACAGGACATTTTAAAAGCCCGAGGTATTGTTGTATTTACGAGTTGGTTAGGCTGAAGTCTTGCGTTCAAAAATGAAACACTATTTAGAAATTTTGTTGCTCTATTTTTTTCTAAATTCAGCAAAAAAATGCTTTTTACTTTTTTAATAATGCATGTTTAAAATGATTAATTCGATCGAGGGTCAGGTAATTTTATACGAAGGAGGCACACTGAAAGGAATTTTTGAATAATTCACTGTCATCGATAAAAAACTGATACCTAATTCATTTTCCTTGCGAAGGAAATTCTCTTATATAAAAGATTAATAATAGCCATTGTAATGAACTATAGGTAGCCTTATCCCATCTACCGACCATAACAGATTCGAAATGGATAATGTTTGGTATTATTGTATGGTATTTTCTACATCGAATATATTATTATCTAAAGCGTTTAAAATAAAATATAATAATACGTTTGTACAGTTAGGTAGGTATTAGGTTATGTTAACTATTTAATGAAAATATTTTATTTGAAATATATTCTATATCATACCTCTGACATTCTAGAATTGAAATGAGCAAATCATTTCTATACTTTATTCTTATCTCAACAATTTGATAAGTCTACATTAGAAATATTTCGATCATTCACGTGATATAGATACCAAACGATTCAAAGTTCATAGAAAAAAATCAAAATATGTATATGATATCCCTATCCCATTATATTATAAATATGAAAGTTAGGATGTTTGTTTGTTTGTTTATTTTTTTATGATAATTTTATAATATTAAAGTTACAGATAGTTTTAAAATAATTTTTCAAAAGCTCGAACGAAAACGTCCGACAAAACAATGTTCGTAAAAGATCGTGTAACGTCATAATGTTAAGTAATAATTACATACAGTGTTTATTATGCAATTAACATTATTACGTCACAACGATGTTTTACGATCATTTTTTTTGTGAGGCGTTTTTGTTTCTCTTTTGAAAAGTTCTTTTCAAACTGTCTGTAACTTTAAAGTTATCATGGAAAATAAAAAATAAAAACAGTTTTATATATGATTTCTCATATTTTTTATATATGTTTAATATCCCAATTATTAAAATTTCTCGAAAAATATTCTTCTTTACTTTGTAACGTAAATGATACAATACAAGTAGTTTCATTTCATTCGATCTCGCTGCAAAATTTAGATTTCCTTGCATCATAAAAAACAAGAAACTAATTACATGTACATACCTCGAATTAATTTGATTTTCGAGAGTGGTTTAAAGTGAGTTGTGAGTATAAAGTTTAGAAAAACGTAATAAATTGTTCTAGACAGAAACTATGAAATTGATCCGGACAACACACCTGGCATTACAATGTTGTAATTTAAAGTTTAATAAGTTATAAAATTTTATAATTTTCTTAAAATATTTTCTAGAACTCATTAAAGTTTCAACTAAAACTTGTGAACATATATATACAGATGAGTATCCATTGTAGATACAGGAGGCTGCAAAACTAACGGTTTTCGATTTTTGTAACTCTCGAATTTTCGATTTTTTTAAAAAGCGGTACTCCATAACCAAACTGGCAAAAAAAGAGAAAAAATTATTGCGTGATTTTCTGCAACATAATTATTGCGTTAAATGTCTTTATCACAAAAATGGTGTGTGTGCGTGTTTGCCTGTCTGTCTGATAAACTGATTTTGATTTTTTTTTTTGAATGAAGAAAAAGTTTTAGTTTTTTTGAAAAAACTAAAAACTTGGCTATGATCTTCATAATTGACTCAGTTTGGAAAATGCTTTAAAAAAAAGTAATTAAATGTAGAGTGTTCTTAAATATGTTTCAAGTGCGAGTTTTATATTCCGTACTCACTTAATTTGTCGCGGGTCACTCGTTAACTGAAGAGAAGGAAGGAAATTTTCAAAAAATAGATATGTTGATTATTAGTCTAACTTGAAATGAATTCGTGACTTCTGTATCATTTTGTATACCTGTACAGATATGAAAAGCTATAATTACGCTTTATTAAACAAAGATATAAGATAAAGTAGATATCTTACTTTAGCTGTAGTTTACAGACACCTTCAAATACCTAGCACCCCCACCCCATCTTTCAATGATAACATACATACATTCATATGTAAGTATTATAAATAAGTTATTAATTTTATAAAATATTATTTTCCACTTCAACTTCAAGTTGTGTTTAAGCTTTAATTTAATATAAATTTGTAATTTTGAATCAAAATCTAAATATTAAAATAAATTATTTTCTACATTTTATTTACTCACATCAAGACTTGTACAGAGCTAAGATCATAGAGAACTCCTTTTAAATTATCAAAAAAATTAATTATTAAATCGAAAATATGAGTAATTTATTTAATTAACTTTTTTAAAAAGTTCCTGTTTCTACTCTCGGAATATTTAGTATTTTCAATTTTTGTTATTAACTTCTAAGTTATTACTTCAAAGAAAGTCAGATTTTTCTGTCTATGGATTATTCAGAGTACTATATAACGGCCTTAAAAACAAAAATAGTATTTTTCGAAATATATTTCTAATCGCGTCGAAGGAGCAGTTTTTGTATACTAAAAATTTTAATGCTTTTTTTGAGTCTAGATTAATAATCAGAATATAGAACGATTGGACTTGTAGATTCTTAGATTTCGATGAAAACAGATTACGAAAGTCAAGATATCGCAGAGTAACTTCTTCAAATCTTTTCAATAAAACATAGTAAGTATAAATTTCGTGGGTTCGTTTATATGATGTTAACGTTTCAAAAATTAACTTAAATAAATAAGAATTCTAGATAGAAATCTAATCATGTATGTATTCTATGTATTACAAGTTGCATATTAGATGAATTTTATAAGAAACACGTTCTAATGTTTACCAAACACGTATCGTTAATAGATTTCATAAGAAAGTAAACAGATGTAAACAGATTGGTACCATATTTACAGGTAATACAAATTATTTTAAAATATATGCGTTTACGAAAACTTTAAACTGCAAATATTAGTTTTCTTCTAATTTTCTATAAAATAACTTTTAACATTATTAATAATCAACGTCGAGTTGATGTAAGATCGACCTTCACCCATCTGAAATAACACCTTAAAATATCAAATGAAAGCAAAAACATCATTCCATAATTATCGCACATCCCATGCTTTATGAAAGAGTTTAGCAATCGCAGGGAGCTAGTTAATTAGTCAGAGGTTTACTACGTTAACGCATGGGAGGATGGTATCATTGACGCTTGTCAACACATTGGTATTTTATTTTAAACAAACGCATGACTTAACTAAAACTTGTCTAATAAGGCTTTTTACTTCCTGTTACGAAATTATTATTTTCACCCCAAAAATTGTAATCGTATTATAACCCCAAAATAGTTTAAATAAAATAAAGTTCAAAAACTAAAACCCCGACCTTACAGAATTACGCTCTTAAAAGTATGAAAATAAGAAAATATCTTCATCTGAAATTGTTATGGTAAGAAAATCTTCATTACAGTCAGGGGACCTCTAAGATTAAACAGCTTTCCACAGCACATAAAAGAGGTCCCTCGACTTATTTAATTTATACAAAATTTGGAAATACAAGTGCCATAATTTATTTGTAAAGTAGAAATTTTTCAGCAAGTATTTGATCTAGCTCCCAAAGGTTCATATCAACATGACTTGTTTGATTTTCATATAGTTTAAGGGCATTTTCCGTGTATATAACTATAGAGGGATTTAAAATTATTATAATCATGAAGTCAAGAACGAGGAGTAACGTAAGTTTAATAATACAGGTTTCAAAGATCGCAATACTCGATTAAGATTGATAGCTATCGAAGTTGGAGCAATTTTTTCACAATACGACTTTTTAAAGTGATAATAAATAATCCAAGTCCCTTGATCACAATAAACACAATAATTATTAACTAAAATTTACTACAATAGTTTCTACAATATAAATGTTAGTTGTTCAGCTCTCTAAGTATTGACTAGACATCGTTGATCTGAAAGTGATCCAGCTACATTTTACATAATATTAAGACAGATAATATAAAATATTACATTTCTTATTAAGAATAATATTTTCTTTTTAAAGTTTAAAGTTCACTCATCAGGTGTGTGTTTTGTATTAAATTCGACTAGAAATAAATGCCAGAAGGTTCTACTGGCAAGTCGTATTTCTCCTTTTTGTGTATACATTTTTAAACAAATATTTGAGTTTTCAAGCTTATTATGTCTAGGTTTAACGAAAACTCACGGAAAAATTTACTCATGATCTAAAAGTGTACCGCTTAGGAAAAAACAAGCTATATACGCTGTGTCCGTCAGGTTACTGTCAGTTTCAAACAATAGATGCTCCGTCGAAAGCACTCAAGTAAACCAGTTATACACACGTATTATTATCACCAAAAAGTTGTCTTTTCTTAGAAAATGGAATATCTTAACTATTTTGTCCATCGTTCGGACCGATGCTAGATCCTATTGTATAAATCATTCTGTAACCGTGGTAGGAAATTGAAAAATTTGTGGGCAAGTAAACCAAGCGGAAATGTTGTTAGTTTTCTCTCATGCTCAACAAAAGTTAGAAAATGGTGAATATTTAACTGTGACCATCATTTCAACCTTTTATAGAATGTACTAATACGACATTTACTACAGAAACCTTTTTTCGATGAAATGTAACTTTTCAAGTTTAAAATCCAATTTTCGAATTACTTCTAGTTTGTGTGTGTTACGTGTTAAAACTAAGAAATAACACAACAACAAAGTGTGCTGTCTAGGATGCTTTAAGTGTTTTAGAAAATACGTAATATTATATTAACTGGGCACTTTGTATGGATGACGATGAATAAAGCAATATTGTGTTTAAGTATCGTCACTTAGAATTAAAGATGTTAACTAAAGCCTGCTTCACATTCTAGACTTGCAGCTAAGCATGCAGTGTTTAGCCATCAAATCGACTAAAAGTCAAACTGAATATTTTTTTAAATAGACAGGAGAAAAAAAACACAAAATGATCTTACAAAATTAAACATGCATAGCCAGCAAAAAAATCAAAGCAAAGTTGAGTAAAAAAGTAGGCGCTACATTTATTAAAAACGGCAATACGATAGGAACATAGTTCCAACCGGGTTTATCTGAATTAAGAAAATTAAAAAGCATAAAAATAAACTTGAAGATACACAACCAACGAACATAAACAATTGTTTAATTTCCCTTGACACTAATAACAGTTTTTGGTTGTGATAAATTTATTTGCATCATGAGCTATTACTTAGTGTGGACTAGCCTTCAGAGCATGCCATACTATGCTTGTAGTAGTAGGAGGGTAATGTATAATGCCTTGGATACATTTTACTTCTTAACGAAATATTCTTCATAAGTTTTTTTGAAAGATTGCGTCTTTACTTGTTTTGACTACTGACTGGGAGGTTGCGGGTTCGAATCCAGGCAACGGCAGCCTAATCGAAATAGTTAAAGGTACGGTAACTTGATCACACTGTTATCGTTTAGATAAGAACGAAGTAAGAGACTCCACCTATATCATAAAATTACCTGAATATTCGATGTAGTTTGACAAATAAAAAAAGGTTAAAAATATTGATGTGTGCGGCCTCTTTTATAGACCCCATTATTATAATTATTATATAAAGTTTACTAATAGGATTCCTATTACGATTGCTATGAATTATTGACCTCGTTACGAAATCCTAGCTAAAATATGAAGTCATTTTTGTTTTTGGTTTTCGTGCGTAGTTTATCAACTTAAAACGGATTACTTTATGTGATATGGAAACAACCCGACGGTAAACACATTAATTTAAGGTTCATACCTTAACCTTTGTGTATATTGGACAACAAACTAAAAATAAAACTATTGAAAGCATTATTTTGTGTGTTAAAATGAAAGCATAATGTTATAGTTGTGTACGATAGATGTTAGCTAATAAATAATAAATACATTTGACTACTAAACTATATTATGTATAGTTTGGGAGCCAACACTACCACTGTATATATATTACATATAAGTATTTTATATACAAATAGTGCATGAGATTGTAATCTTATCATTCTTATCTATTGAAACGACTTAGAATTAGATGTAGAATAGTCAATTACTATTACTATACATTGAACTTACTGCCACAAGCTACCAGCAACTACTTACTAGCAGGCTAGATAGTAGATAGAAGCTAGCTTGCTAAATCTACGATGAATGATAATCTTATAAAGTAGATTCTATTTCAAAGCAAAGTATAGCACACATTGGTTTATAAAAATATATACAGGGTGTGTTTAAGAGGTCTATGTTTAAGAATGCATGCACGTCTATGATCAAATACTTTTTCAATTTTGATAGTGAATTATGTTATAACTTGATGATTTTTTTAACCCCCGAACTAAAAAAGTGTTTTATAAGTTTGGCCCCTATGTGTTTGTGTGTGTGTGTGCCCACCACTCTATCTGTCTGTGGCATCAATTTTGATATTTTTGATTGGCTTGAGAGGTAATTTAATGGAGAGAGTGCGAGTTTAGAGGTTCTTACAAAAAAAAACTAAAAAACTGGCGATGAAAATCAGCTCAGTTTAGAAAAGGCTTTAAGGAAAAAGATAATTAAATGAAGAGTGTTCTCAGATATGTTTCAAGTTCGAGTTTATGGTGCCTTATCCGAAAAATTTGTCGAGACTCATTTAAATTTTGTAAATTTCACTCGTTTCAAAACATTCTGTATATAAATATAATAAGTATAAACTCGTAAGGTTGCCACACAGTCAAACTCCTAGAAACTGCATCTCCAACCTATTTTGTCTTTATTCGATTCAATAAAATACATTACATTATATTACATTATATTACATTACTTTACAAATATAATATATATTTGAGATATTTAAGATATTTTAAGATACTTTACAGACAGACAAACAAACAGACAGACATGCTAAATTGTATGATAATAAAATGAAAATGTAGGTTAAATTATTTCAAATGCTTAAAATTAGGTGCATAATGTAAATACTTATTATTTTATATCCTTCTTATATTATTTTACATATATAGTTTAAGGTTCAACGAACACTGTATCTACTTTATACACAATCTTGGTACAAAGTCTACAAGCTTAAATCATTTTTATTTTGTTGTATATTTTTTGAGAATTGTGTTTTTTTTTAACAAATTAACTACAAGTCACAATGAATATTTTTAAAAATAGACAAAAGAAAAAAGCACAAAATGATCTAACAAAATTGAACAAATGCATAATCAATCAATCATTCAAACCAGCAAAAAAATCAAAGCAAATCTGAGTTAAAACGCATTTTCATTTATAATATATTAAAATATGATATTATCATAATTCCAATCCGGTGTTCCACGAAACCTGGAATCACTGTTTATCCGTGAGGGCGCCAATTAGGCGGAAATTTTATAATATGTACTATACTTGATTATCAGTTATGTATGTGTCACATGTTTGTTTGTGTAATGTGTTAAAGAAATCAATACTGACTATGCATGGTATTTTAATAATTAACTCAGTCAATTGTTTGTTTTCACTTGTTTCATTTTAAATTTAATCCCAATAATAATGATACATTCTATCCATTTATTGTAATTTTAAAATTTAGACATATATTATTCTCTTGAGAAAAAGTTTGCATTTAGAAATCTCAACATTTATGAGTATAATCTCCTTATGGTACAGTGTTCGCAGTTCCTTAACACTTTTAGTCTCTCTAAAGACTTAATAATTTATTCAAAAGTTTTCTACAATGGCATTAGAATGAAATAGGTATTAATGTCAATTTAAATAATATTGTCTGTCTAACAACCTATTTAATATAAATATGATATTATTAGAAAATAGTTATAAGCCTGTTGAAAAATTAACAGTACACTATTTTGTAATGCAAATTTTAAACGATATGTCACTCACAATCGACAAGGATAGATAGACAACACATTCAGTGCCATCCATGAACATATATTATATAAGAATTATTCATTTACATTATTTATAAATTTTTATATTTGTTATTACCTAAGAAATATCACTTCTTATGTGCATACATAATAAGTACTAGCTAAAATATTTGTAATGTTATAGTTATAACACTTAGAATGATTTAAGTTTTGCGGTTTTTTTTTTTAATTAGGGATACACCCACATCATTTCTTAAATTAATATTTGGGTGAACGGGTGGTTTAAGCATTTAAGCACCACCACCTCCCTTCCCCGTAAAATCGCGTAATATTAACAAATTATTTAAAACAATTATTTGCTAGAATTTTAAAAGTACCCTCTTGTAAAGTTTAAACTATAAAATTGCATGCAATTAAAAGCAAATGATTTTATTTGATAGTAATACGGTCAAGATGTGTAGCACATACAAACAGGGTGTCCGCAATAGTAATTCAAATAATTCAAAGTATGAAAATGGTAATATAATAGTAAGTAACGGTAGTATAATGGTAATTCAAATGATTTAAAGTATGATATTTCTTACTTTTTAGAGTCTGAATTAAATTGATTAAGTTATTTTTTGATTGATTAACTACACAACAAGCTATTAGCAATTAAAATGGTTCAGCTTGTATATAAAATTTAAATGTTTTTAAAATATATGTAAAATTCATAAATAAAAAGCTTGATATGATTTTTTAATTTTATTTTTCAAGCATACTTTATTAGTTTTGTTTTTTTTTATGAAGTGCTTGTTACATTTTGAAATATTTGTATCAAATACCACCCACATAGCATGTTTAATTTTATTGAATGAGTATTGAATGTTTGATATACATACAAATTTAATGTGAACACTACATCACTTCCTTGTACGCTGAATAAAACATAAAAAGAAAGGTTCGAGAACCATTCTTTTAGTTATAATTCAATCAATTTTCAAGCAAATGATTTGAAATTTGTTTATTTTCAAACTTTTTTTAGTGCTTTAAAAAGTTGATAACATAATTTTTCAAAAAAAAAGTTAAATTTTTCAGTTATTAAACGTTAAATACTCCGAATTTCAATCGCCAATAACTCGGAAAGAATTGATTTCTCGTAATATACTTGGTTCACACTTTTTTATAAGAATTCTTCGCTCTATCGATTTCATTTGCCATTTTCAACATACACTTTACACCCCTTAGGCAAAAGCACCACTAGGCACCATATAACTTTTCTAGAGGGTGAACAAAGCTTAAATTAAATTTGGATGGATTTGGTTTCCGGTTAGCAATAATTAAAAATAATAAGCATTAAAGAAAAACTCAAAAATTATTACGTCTTGAAATGTTCTGTGGTCAAAAACTATCAAATAATACTTTTTAAACATAAATAGGTATCACTAAAATGCATTCAATAGTTCAGAACAATACTAATTAAAGAAACAAAACTAATTTAAATCAAATCCTAGGTAATAGCTACTATCTTGTTATCCAGCTAGTTACTAAGTTTTCGAAATAGCTACTTAGAAGAAATTGTTCTAACTATTATAATTCGAAAACTAAAATCATATTATTTGAAGATAGTTTATAAGGGTATCTTATAAACTTACGAAAAAGTGACGATAATGTCAGTCACGTTCCGTTCTGTTGTATGAGTCTCGATTTATTTTTCTAATAAATTTAAATCTAAAATAGGTATAATAACGTTTTTAACAAAAAGGCCTTATTTTCTACCTGATGCAACAAAAATGTGTGGTACTTATGAGACACTCTGTATATGTTAAAATTAACAAAGATACTAAAAATTACATAAACTTATACTGATAATTATCTACCTAATATAGCTAATTGTTTTTTATCATAAATGATAAGATTACAAAAGGTAAAAGATAATATTTAAGTCTGTAAATAAGTTGATCATTATCTTTGTAAATAATTGTACAAAAACTGTAATACGAATATTAAAAAAAAAATTACCTACCAGACGATCAAGGAATAATTTACAAAAAATACAATGTAAATTTAATTCCTTTTTCTTGTATATTACATAATTTTGTACACTCTGTACAAATTAAAGAATTAAATGGTTCTAATTGTTTAATGATATAAATACTTATCTTCTTACACCAAACTAAATTACTTTCTTTTACATAAAATAAAATGGTGGAAAGTATTTAATAAATGCTGTAAGAAGAATTAATATTAATAATAATATTAATAATTATAATTTTATTTATTTAATTATATTATCATTATTTTACTTCTTATCTTTTTATTCGTATGGCTTTTATTATACACCAAGAGCCATACCTGGATTCAATCACAAACCACTTAGAGTCAGAAGTCGAGAAATCAATTGTCAGTATACCCTGCAATATTTATCAAGATATACTTTATCAAGAAATAAGTTTTGTCCCGAGTTTGTAACGCATTAAAATATCGCTGGTACGAACAAAATTTATTAATAGGTTTTGATTTTTGATGAATTCTACAACCATTCAAAAATATGATTCTACAGCTTTATAGTAAACTTTTATCCATGGTTAATAAAAGAACGTCCTGAATAATTATGAAAAACAAACAGCACACAATCATTACTTGTCAAGCCTGGCTCCCAAAGTGTATTATTTGTTAGAATAGTATAGGATTGCTGACTCAATGAAATGAATCTAATTGTATTGTGTTGAGTTAAGTTGGATATCAATTGTAATTCCTTAGGCGATATCATTTAACATATTATAATTTACTTGTATCAAAATCAAATTATACACA
This sequence comes from Chrysoperla carnea, assembly GCF_905475395.1. Classification (NCBI taxonomy): domain Eukaryota; kingdom Metazoa; phylum Arthropoda; class Insecta; order Neuroptera; family Chrysopidae; genus Chrysoperla; species Chrysoperla carnea. The sequence goes on from NC_058339.1 coordinate 93,546,407, forward strand.
CCATAGTGAATCAATTATTGAGTCCTATAACTCCTGCAGGAACATTCAACTCATTGAGTTAACAACTTTAATATACTTACCTTGTTTTTGGTTCATTAATTAATCATTATATATTTTCCTGTAAAATTTTTTCTTTTCAATGGATGCAATTAAAAATTTTAAAGTCACGCTTACAGGGTGATTTGAAAATTACATGTAGAAGTAGGTTGTAATTGTTTAACACTATCAAGTTAGAAAATAAACGAAATGTCACTCACAATTTACATGGTTAGATAGAGATACCAGATTAAGATCCTTCTAAAACTTATTGTATTTTTGATTGACGAAGAACCATCCAATAACAAATATTTTTTATCCTACAGGATCGCTTACGTTGCATGCTATGTACTACACTTGACTATCCCATTGATTTAACCATTTTTTTAAATAAAGGATATTAAAAAAGTTATAAATAATTTTAAAATATAAATTTTGTTTAAAAACCAATTCATATATGTTTGATATCCCTAACAAATATGATTAGCGATTCTAATACCGTTCATTCAGTTTAATGGGTCTGTTCTGTCCTGAATCTGTATCTGTTTACAGTAGATTTAGGGCCGATCGGCTGAAAAATTTAACTGCCATTTTAGAGCTGCTAAAAGTTTGGATAAAAATATTAAACTTTCGTAGCCGTGAATATATTTTTTAGATGGCCTCAACCTTATTTAGGTGCATTATTTTAAGCTAGTTAAAACTTAAGCTAATTTTAAGCAATTTTTTAACACTATGAAATTCGTCGATAAACGAAATGTCACTCACTATAGACAAAGAGAGATAAATAACTGATTAAATGCCATCGGTGAAGACAATAGATGAGTTATATTATCCGAAAATAATTTCAGAACATTCAGTAGCATCGTTTCGAGTAGGTCGAGGTTTTATTTTTTATGTCAGAGGTGTAGGAACAGAGTGCAATTAGAAAATTTTCGGAAAGTATAAGGGCATGATTATAGCAATAAATTGAAGTTTAAGTTACCAGCAGTTTTGAAATAATAGTCAATGAATACGTGTGACCCTAGTCTTTAAATTCATGATTTTTATAAAACCGATCACACATTCACATCAATCATGATATTTGGCTTTTCCTTTCGCCACCATTCAGTATGTCAGTCAGCTAAGCTATCATTCATAGTTACAAGCGTTCGTAGCTTCTCTGTTTATGGTGTACAGCACACGATATGGACATATTATTTTATTTTATTTATTTTTTTGTTTTAAAAATGTATTTTTGTAACCAAACATATTCATAATTCATCATATCCATAAATCATCAATTTAAATTTATTTTTTGTTCATTGCGCTAAAGCTAAAACACAACGCACAGTGTTCAGTGCTCCGTGCTCAGTAATGCTCATGCTTATGTAAGTATGAAGAATAAAAATGAAAAAAATCACAATGCGTCACATATGTTACGATTTTATATTACAGCGCGATAAAACTTAATTTTTAACTCAAATTTTTACTACACACTTTTTATATGGGTTCAAATATATATAAATATTATATTCAAACTTGTTAGGGTTCTGTATTCAAACAAGTACAATAGTTTACATAGAGACTTTAACATTCGGAGTCTATTATTAGTAGGATTAGAACTGATCTAGATTTTAATGGGTCTTGACTGTTGACTCGTTGAAAACGTCGTTGAAAACGCTGTATCATCTATTGTACTTATTTTTTTATTTTCAGTTTTATTCAAAAATGTATGAGCTTGAAAAAACTGTTTGATTTAAAGTCTCAAAATTTTTTTATAGGTAGATTTTCTTACTTAAAGAATATAGAAAAATTCAAGTTAAAAAAAACCAATCAGTGGACTCCAAAAGATATAGCTCACCTCAAAGTGTCCACTTGCCGTTTGCCGGGAGGAAAAATAGTATACACACCATTGGAGCAAGCTCAAGTTCGCCTCGGACGATAATGGACTACAGAAATGATACATTCTTTACTTTTGGTCCCTAAATGTGTAATATACTGTTTCTAGAATGGATTTTCTGCCATACGGAACCCTTGATTGTATGGTTGGTCATGCATACACACACCCATGATCATTTATTTTTGTTTTAAATCTTTTTTAAAAAAGATTTTTATTACAACTCATAAATAAAATAAAATATAATAAAAATAGGAAAATAATGAACGGAAAAACTAAACCTTCGTTGTTGGTTGGTGAACGATGAAAATTTTACAAAATGAAAATGTATGAGAAAAATGGATGCAAACATTATTGTAATAGAAGTATAAAAAACAACATTATTAGTTGAATAAGCAACATTTAGTTAAAATTAAGGAATTCGTTTAGCTTACGCAGTCCACACTTCATAAATTCCTCTTGTTGATTTTATGATCAATAATTATTTGCACTATTAAACTTTTTATTAATAAACAATTAAAAATTAAATATCAAAATCAAAAACAAAAACAAATAAAAATGTTTTTTATTAATCAATAATAAAAATTATAATTGAATTGATTCAATTCGATTCCCATCTGGATTCTTAATCATCATTTTTATGGATGAGAATAGGATGAGTAGACAGGTCCGTATGCAGTACTCATACCGGGGTAGGGGTTGATTGGTTTTTGCTTTCAAATTTTTGTAAGAAACTTTGTTTTTTGAGTATGAGAGCATTTTATTTTCAGTAAGTAAATTCGATAATTTGATTTACTGAAGGAAAAGAACACGATGTGTCGTGGGACACCTGATAGAAACTATGCTCCTTTCGTTATAAATTATTTGTTATTAAATAACAAGCACAATGAAGGAATGATAATAATCATGACTGACACCGAGTTTTCTTAATGAATCATACCCTTTTTTTATTAAACTTATTATAAAATATTTTCATGCAAAAAGAATCTGCAAGTTGAGCAGTCCTGACTATATTATGTACATCGTATCTGCTAACCAATAATATGATGGTAATATGAATCTATATGTCTGTCTGTCTGACTGTGAGTCCTGTGGGATGTGATATGTACAATAGCGTTGTGAAGCGTATCGATATAAATGATTATTGGTTAATACATTGTTTTGTCTGTATGTTTTTTAAGGTAGTATTAATCTAGGGTTGCCAAAAATAAAAAAATTCATGAGATAAAGAAGCCCGATTTTCCTACATATTTACGAACACTTCTTTGTTTTGCTTCTGCTTGGGGGAGGACAAAAATGATTTGGAAGTTGTTTTCGAGTTGCTTTAATAGTTTTAGATTCTAAAAGGTAAGAGATTGATTCACATTTTAAATTCGAAAGATCCTCATAAAAAAACCATCATTTATTTAAAACAGTTTTTCGAAAATGTTAGCTTTCGGTAAAAATGGATCATAAAAGTGTGACCTTCTTTTTGATTGATTAACTACAAAACGATCTATTGTCCATAATAGACAAAAACTCTCCCTGTATACATTTTGCAGCCCTAGTTTAAACAATATGTACAATAGAATAAAATTATATTTTTAAATTTAAAACTAACATAAACAAATTTTTAAGTGAAAAACGAATAAACAACGAAATTATTCAGAAAAAAATAATAGAAAAGTTGTCAATAAATTTACTTATTTTTACATAAAAACGAACAAGAACCAAAACTTTTTTTTTCCTGTACATTTTTAAGTTGAAAAGAAAAAGAAAATTTAAATTAGAAACTTTTTTTATTCATTTATTTTCATTAAATTTGTTTATCTGAATAAAAGAAACAGATAATTTCTCGCCCTATTTTAAACGCATCATTAAATCATTTTGGGTGTGGTCGAGATTACTTTCTGTGAGAGTGTCAACTGATAATAATTAGTTTGATTGATTTATTTCACTTTTTGATCAAACTTTTTAATAAATTACACGTTATTTCATTCTTTTTATCGCATTTAGAAAGGAAACTTGGAATCAGAGCTTATCTGTGCTTTTGCTTAAAATAATATTATTACTTACTGTGATTTTTCTACGAATGACAATTGAAAAGATTATTTACCTGAAAGAAAAAAAACAAAATATTAATAATTTGGCGATTTTATTTTAATGAAAAACAAAAATTTATGTCATGGGCTGTAGCCTAAAACTTTTATTTGCATCAAACCTGTCTTTAGGGTGTATTATTAATAAACACTAGCTCCACCCGTACGGAATTATGCTTCCGTAGGAAAGTTTTCATTAATTATCTTCGATAATTGATCATTAAATGAGGGGTAAATATGACTTTAATGATGAATCTCTTCTACTCACCAATAATTTTTATTATGTTTGACAAACTATTTTCAAATAGATATTCTTTTTTGTAATTTTTATATTTTTTATTTCATTTAATTGAATTAATCTCATTACGACCAGACATTTTTATTTATTCAAAGTTATTAAAACAGATTTATTACATTAGATTAAATTGAATGAAATTAAATTGTTTCGTTTTAAATAAATTAAAAAACCTTTTTTTTTTATTCGTACTCATTAAAAGATTAAGTATCTATTTAGAAAGAAAGTACTTAAAACAAAGTGAAAACAAACAATTGACTGAGTTAATTGTTAAAACACTTTGTATAGAAAGTTTTGAATGTCAGAATTATTAGAAAAGTTTAAAAAAACCAGCACAATTATTGTGTTTTCGGAAGTAAATTCTTTTTCGTTTTTCGATAATTTTTCACAAGACCATTAGTTGAAGCTACCTGCAAATTTTCAATCCTCTATCGTTCATAGTTTTGGAGAAAATCGACACCAGAATTTTGTCTTAATTTGTACCCTCACGGGTGAAAGCGGATGTTTACAAAAAAAATGTTTCAAATAAAAGTTGTTTATTTTTTATAAGAAACATTTTTTACCTTTCAACTTCTGTTTTGTTTTTAAACGGTTATAAGACGGGTCCTATGGATCCAAGACTTTGAACTATATTGCCCATTTACAAATTCATACTCCTTTTTTTGTCCTAAATATGCTATAAAAATTACAGCTGGATATCCCTTTCAGCTTGAGCCTTCGTGTTGATAGACGGATAGACAGGCAAACTAGACAGATAACCGGCACCTATTCCAAATTTTTGATCATCGATTTTTGATCTAATCAAAATCTTAAAGCATTGCAAACTTGGAACTAAATTTAATATACCTTGATATATATTTCATATTGACAAGGTATGAAAATACAAAAGTACTTTTTATTTAATAAGCTAAATTTTATCTCAAACAAATTATTTGTAAATACTTTTATTTAATTTTGTTACTTTTCTAGTTTTTACCTCGGAAAATCGACATGAAAATATTGAGAAAATATTAAATTAAGTAAAAAATAATAATTTTAATTTTCTTTTCATTCCAAATTTTAATCCCTCCGTAATATTATTGAATGAAATTATTACGAATAACTCAAACACTTATTTTTCGAATATTTTCTGACATAGACAAATCGAAATCGAAAATATTTTTTTTTTAATGTGACAAGGGTTTGAGTGAGAAGGGTTTAAATAAAAAAAAAAAAAAAAAAGACTAAATAAACAATTTTCGTATATTTATTTACAACATCAAATGCCTAATAATACGTAACATAAAGCTTGCCTAATAATATTTTTTTTCCCGATAAATAGATTATTAAAATTTGATGAACCAGTCCGTGTTTATTTTATGGATTATTTATTTATTTTTATTTTTTTATCCGTTCTTCTCAAAATTTTTGACAATTTGATTTATCAATAATTCCAATTTGTTGAAGTTTTTTTTAATGTTTAAATGGCAAGTTACTTTTTTCACCACGAATGAAACGATACCAAACCGAGAGGTGTCGTTTTTTGCTGGTTTGAATGATTGATTTCCCGGGTAACACATCGTTGGATTTTGGGGGTCATTTTCAATTGTTGCACATTTTAATTTTGATGATAAATTTATATTAATACTTGACGATATAAGACGAAAAGTAAGAATAAAATTTTTCGATATCTGGCTTAATTTTCAAAATATCGAAAATTGAAAATTTTGTTTAATTATTTAGCTTTCGATATTTCGAAAACCAAGACACATATCGAAAAATTTTATTCTTATTTTTCGTCTACATTCATGAAGTTATAACAAAATTCATCATCAAAGTTGAAAATAAGATAAAAATAATTTCAACCCTTAATCTACCCTGCTCTTACATCCCTTATATGGACGGTGACACTTAGTTTTTTTCTTTTCTAATTCATTGCTAATATGTTTACTTTCTATTAAAAAGTTTTTTTAAAATTTGTTTTCATTCATTCTAAATGAAAATTATCAAAAACTTCCAAAATATGTGGTTTTTTGAGATTCCTCCATAAGAGCCAATGTATTTTATATCGATTTTTAATGACTTTTTTCTTAAAAATTTGCACGGTTACCTAAGCTGAAATTTTAACCACATATTCTTTGAGTAAAAATCTGCCTATACAAAAATTGTGAACCTTTAAATCAAACATTGTTGTCATGCTCATACATCCTTAATAACAAAAGATTTATATTTATAAAGACTTTAATGATGAAAGACTAAAGATTGTAAAGACTCATTATCAAATAGTTTAGTAGGTAATGCATCAATGATTTCTAATAAACTTCTAACTTAGTCAATTTATACACTTGTTCAATACAAGCATAATCCGATATCCAACCTAGAAAATGGATTATGACACCGAATTGGACACCACATTTATTCAATTTCTGGATTCTTTTAGATAATAATTATATCTCAATCTTTTCAAAATCGTTTACTTACAAATATAACCAAAACTTTTCCAGAAATTAACGTTAAGGAGATAAATTTTTTCGAGTTTGACTGAATAGAAATACAAGTTAAAGAATCTTTTATATTTTTTACTTTTAATTCTACGTAAATTACGTCTTTTTTATGAAAACTTGCAATTGGTTTTTTGAAAAATAATTTTGACAAAATGATCATGATAATTCGCGTTAAGGACCTTCATGCCTGAACCACAAACCACAAAATTTAAGGAATCATGGGTTACAATGAAAAACTATTTACAATAGTCCATAATACTTTAAATTCCTGGAAACTATCATGGGAATTTAGAGCGATTTACATCTATATAGAAATGTGGTGAATAACTTTACGAGTTAGATACTGGTCTAATCTAGTTCATCACCTAGAAACTTACATACATAAATTGAATATATTGGTTCTAGAGTAGAATATAACATCGAATATATCAAACCAACAACAAACTGATTCTAAATAACGTCTTCTACATAAAGCTACAAGTCAGTCAGTCATCATTCTATGTAGCTTTAACTTTAACATTAGCCTTCTTCACTGTTGCTTACTTTTCGAAGCTTTTTGAATGCAATCATTCATTCAATATGCTAAAAAATATTACCTTTTTATTCAACAATTTATATTCAACATCAAATATGTGTTGGAAAACTTCATACAATCACGGCCACGATCGTAAAGCCTTGCGTGCACAATCAAATTTAACAGCGTCTCTCACTTATATTTATATCTAGCAAGTACCTACCTGCTTCGCTGGCTTATTTCAACTTTAAAAACTAGTGAAAACAAACAATTAACGCAGTTAATTGTTGAAATACCATGAATAGACAATGTTGATTATGGAATCGTTTGTTTTTTTGCGTCATGTAAGTAATGAAAGATAGCCACTCTTAGATAGCCACACATTCATAACTGATATTCACATATGATAGAGACATACTATACAATGTTCGAACTTAGTTTTCGCCCTCACGGATAAACAGTGATGTTTACGAAAATATTTCAAACAAAATTTGTTTATTTTTTGATTAGAAATATTTTTTACATTTAAACTTTTGTTCTATTTCTAACGCTTTATAAGATGATTCCGACGGGCGCAAGACCCAGTTTACCTATGTTGCTCAATTACAAACTCGATCTCACTTTTTACTTGGATTTTTTCTCTATACACTTAGTTTTTGAAATAACTAAAAATGCAATAATATTTGATTTAAAAAAAGTGAGATTTTTTTCGATCTCTGAGGGAATTCGCTTTGCTAAAGCAGCTCCTGCTCAAGGAATTATTTGTAAGTTGGTAAAAATGTTACATGTGGCGTTAGCACTATTCTGCACTCAACGAACAGAAGTTAAAATATATTCAGTAATGATTTAGTTGTTGAAAATTTGTTTCGTTTTTCTTGTAAACCAAATGAAATTGTATTTTGACTGAAAGCAAATGGATTTGTTTATAAAAACAAATGTAAAGTTACAGTTCCATACACAAACAGTTCATTTTATATTTATTTTATTACAAAGTTTATGTGCGTCTACAATATATTAAAAAGTTCACAATATCATAAATTCTAACTTATTCTAAGTCATTCTCATTCCTAACCAGTTTACATATGATGTTTTATTGTATGGCAAATCATTGAGAACAAAGTTTTATTGAGGCAAGTTGTCTAAATAAATAATCATTGACTTTGGACTAAGCTCACGCGGAGTTTTGCTAACAATTATGTTATAATAATAGGAAATCTGGAATAGGAATCTTTGACGAAAAATACTATCATAAATTTAAATAAGAAGTTTGTTAGGGAAACAAACATATCTCGCATACTTACGTGACGATTTCTACTAGTTTGCTCACATGTTAAGCAAAAGGTATTCTTTTCTCCACTGCATAAAGAATAAAAGTATATTGTAAAGTTGAAGTTGGACATACTCGATCAAAAAATATCAATAATAAAGCTTTAATAATAATTAAAGGACACAGTTGTTTAGATTGTTGATGGTCCATTGCCCCACCACAACCTCCATGCTCCATACGCACCCCCAAGTGTATGGTATCAAAGCTCTATTGAAATTCAATTAATATAAAGTAAATATTTTCATGTAACCTTGCAACAGCTAAACTAATTCAATCATAAAGCCCTCGCACCATCATATACATAGTTAGTTCATGGTATGTAAGTACTGGAGTACTAAAAACATAGTTTTTAAAAGACTTCAAAGTATTTTTTTTTATGTTGTTACCTCCGAACTTTCGGCTAGGTGAACCAACTTTGATCATTCTTTTTTTATTTGAAAGCTGGTGCTTCCTGTGTGATCCTATCATAATTTGGTCCAGTTCTGACAATGGCCTCCATGAGAACACCATATAAGACTTAAATTTGCATTAAGTATATGCGCGACAAATGAACGAATTACTCAATATAACACCAACCGATTTCGATTATCCTTTTTTTTAGTGACCAATTAGTTAGTGCACTTCAGATTCACTAAAAATCACAAAACAAACTTACTAAAAAAAAATACTAGTCCAAAACAAATGAATCTGTACGAAAAAGTAAAAAACCGATACTATAATGTAGTTACAATTATTGTAATTTTTAGAGTCGGTGTCAGCCAAGTTAATGTAGCAAACTATTATGTTTTTTGATGTTAATCTGTATATTTCGTAGCATCTGTATAAGCGTATAGCGAAAAAAGTTTATAAAAGTTAGGTATCGATAAAATCAATTGAAATACGATGGCTTATTATCCAAGATTCCATATAATATCACTTACATAATTTTTTTTTTTTTTAAACATAGTATAATAATATTTTTAGTATTTCTGTAAATATGTAAACACATAATTATAATAATAATAATAATTATAAGCTGTAGACTATGTACAGAGTTTTCAAAAAGTTACTAACCCACCAATCAATGGAGGGGAGGTGGTGTCAGTTTATATTGAAAAATAAGAACTATGAAGTAAAAAAGGACACTGTTTAAAAAGAGTAAATTTCATTTCATTATTCTAGTTCGGACTGATTAAAAGGAGTGATTTGGGGCATTGTCTACGGAAAATAACCTCTCAGACACGTTTCATCTAAAAAACGTTTAAAGTTATTATTTTTTACGAAGGACTACTTTTCAATGAATGTCTATATGGAGTAGACTTTTTAAATACTCGGTAGTGTACTAATAAACATTATAATAGAGGCGTTCCATTCTCTCCAGAGCATAGAATATAATTGATATGTTACATAAGTTGATTGTAGAATTATTTTCGACGTTTTCTATATTATATTACTTTAAAATTTGATTTATATAAACAATTATATTACTTTAAAATAATAATAAAATATAATAATAAAAGCTTTATATTTCTATTCATTACAAGTTTTATACATTTTATAAGTTTGTAAGTAATGGATGGGAGTTGACACTTGAATAATGTGTGAAGCTTTAAAACAGCTTTATTTTGATTTTATGTAAAAAATATATGAAATATTAATTTTATATTTCATGAATAAGATATTATTTTAAAGTTTATAAAATAGATATCAAAGTTGTTTAGCTGTTTGAGCAAGTTAAAACTAAAACTGTTTATATATAATATTATTCATAATATGATGCAAAATGCCATAAGGTCGATTTTCTCAGAAATTAATATTCGAAACATCAAATGAATACGAATTTTGTAATTTTTGGCTCAAAATTACCTTTTATACAAAGTTTGAGCGAAATTGGAGACATAAAATTACTTTCGATTTTTCGAATTTTTTCAAAGGGGGGGTCGGCCTCAGAAAATTAAAAAAATCGAGTAAACAGATTCGCTCCGATTTGGATGAAAATCATTTTCTAGAGTAATTTCAACCTGGAAAATACAAAAATCGTGTTCATTTGACGATTCGATGCTTAGTTTCAACAATATCGGCAAAAATTATACCATAAGGTCGATTTTCTCAGAAACTAATATTCGAATCATCAAATGAATACGAATTTTGTATTTTTTGGCTCAAAATTACCTTTTATACAAAGTTTGAGCGAAATTGGAGACATAAAATTACTTTCGATTTTTCGAATTTTTTCAAAGGGGGGGTCGGCCTCAGAAAATTAAAAAAATCGAGTAAACAGATTCGCTCCGATTTGGATGAAAATCATGTTCTAGAGTAATTTCAACCTGGAAAATACAAAAATCGTGTTCATTTGACGATTCGATGCTTAGTTTCAACAATATCGGCAAAAATTATACCATAAGGTCGATTTTCTCAGAAACTAATATTCGAATCATCAAATGAATACGAATTTTGTATTTTTTGGCTCAAAATTACCTTTTATACAAAGTTTGAGCGAAATTGGAGACATAAAATTACTTTCGATTTTTCGAATTTTTTCAAAGGGGGGGTCGGCCTCAGAAAATTAAAAAAATCGAGTAAACAGATTCGCTCCGATTTGGATGAAAATCATTTTCTAGAGTAATTTCAACCTGGAAAATACAAAAATCGTGTTCATTTGACGATTCGATGCTTAGTTTCAACAATATCGGCAAAAATTATACCATAAGGTCGATTTTCTCAGAAACTAATATTCGAATCATCAAATGAATACGAATTTTGTATTTTTTGGCTCAAAATTACCTTTTATACAAAGTTTGAGCGAAATTGGAGACATAAAATTACTTTCGATTTTTCGAATTTTTTCAAAGGGGGGGTCGGCCTCAGAAAATTAAAAAAATCGAGTAAACAGATTCGCTCCGATTTGGATGAAAATCATTTTCTAGAGTAATTTCAACCTGGAAAATACAAAAATCGTGTTCATTTGACGATTCGATGCTTAGTTTCAACAATATCGGCAAAAATTATACCATAAGGTCGATTTTCTCAGAAACTAATATTCGAATCATCAAATGAATACGAATTTTGTATTTTTTGGCTCAAAATTACCTTTTATACAAAGTTTGAGCGAAATTGGAGACATAAAATTACTTTCGATTTTTCGAATTTTTTCAAAGGGGGGGTCGGCCTCAGAAAATTAAAAAAATCGAGTAAACAGATTCGCTCCGATTTGGATGAAAATCATTTTCTAGAGTAATTTCAACCTGGAAAATACAAAAATCGTGTTCATTTGACGATTCGATGCTTAGTTTCAACAATATCGGCAAAAATTATACCATAAGGTCGATTTTCTCAGAAACTAATATTCGAATCATCAAATGAATACGAATTTTGTATTTTTTGGCTCAAAATTACCTTTTATACAAAGTTTGAGCGAAATTGGAGACATAAAATTACTTTCGATTTTTCGAATTTTTTCAAAGGGGGGGTCGGCCTCAGAAAATTAAAAAAATCGAGTAAACAGATTCGCTCCGATTTGGATGAAAATCATTTTCTAGAGTAATTTCAACCTGGAAAATACAAAAATCGTGTTCATTTGACGATTCGATGCTTAGTTTCAACAATATCGGCAAAAATTATACCATAAGGTCGATTTTCTCAGAAACTAATATTCGAATCATCAAATGAATACGAATTTTGTATTTTTTGGCTCAAAATTACCTTTTATACAAAGTTTGAGCGAAATTGGAGACATAAAATTACTTTCGATTTTTCGAATTTTTTCAAAGGGGGGGTCGGCCTCAGAAAATTAAAAAAATCGAGTAAACAGATTCGCTCCGATTTGGATGAAAATCATTTTCTAGAGTAATTTCAACCTGGAAAATACAAAAATCGTGTTCATTTGACGATTCGATGCTTAGTTTCAACAATATCGGCAAAAATTATACCATAAGGTCGATTTTCTCAGAAACTAATATTCGAATCATCAAATGAATACGAATTTTGTATTTTTTGGCTCAAAATTACCTTTTATACAAAGTTTGAGCCAAATTGGAGACATAAAATTACTTTCGATTTTTCGAATTTTTTCAAAGGGGGGGTCGGCCTCAGAAAATTAAAAAAATCGAGTAAACAGATTCGCTCCGATTTGGATGAAAATCATTTTCTAGAGTAATTTCAACCTGGAAAATACAAAAATCGTGTTCATTTGACGATTCGATGCTTAGTTTCAACAATATCGGCAAAAATTATACCATAAGGTCGATTTTCTCAGAAACTAATATTCGAATCATCAAATGAATACGAATTTTGTATTTTTTGGCTCAAAATTACCTTTTATACAAAGTTTGAGCGAAATTGGAGACATAAAATTACTTTCGATTTTTCGAATTTTTTCAAAGGGGGGGTCGGCCTCAGAAAATTAAAAAAATCGGGTAAACAGATTCGCTCCGATTTGGATGAAAATCATTTTCTAGAGTAATTTCAACCTGGAAAATACAAAAATCGTGTTCATTTGACGATTCGATGCTTAGTTTCAACAATATCGGCAAAAATTATACCATAAGGTCGATTTTCTCAGAAACTAATATTCGAATCATCAAATGAATACGAATTTTGTATTTTTTTGGCTCAAAATTACCTTTTATACAAAGTTTGAGCGAAATTGGAGACATAAAATTACTTTCGATTTTTCGAATTTTTTCAAAGGGGGGGTCGGCCTCAGAAAATTAAAAAAATCGAGTAAACAGATTCGCTCCGATTTGGATGAAAATCATTTTCTAGAGTAATTTCAACCTGGAAAATACAAAAATCGTGTTCATTTGACGATTCGATGCTTAGTTTCAACAATATCGGCAAAAATTATACCATAAGGTCGATTTTCTCAGAAACTAATATTCGAATCATCAAATGAATACGAATTTTGTATTTTTTGGCTCAAAATTACCTTTTATACAAAGTTTGAGCGAAATTGGAGACATAAAATTACTTTCGATTTTTCGAATTTTTTCAAAGGGGGGGTCGGCCTCAGAAAATTAAAAAAATCGAGTAAACAGATTCGCTCCGATTTGGATGAAAATCATTTTCTAGAGTAATTTCAACCTGGAAAATACAAAAATCGTGTTCATTTGACGATTCGATGCTTAGTTTCAACAATATCGGCAAAAATTATACCATAAGGTCGATTTTCTCAGAAACTAATATTCGAATCATCAAATGAATACGAATTTTGTATTTTTTGGCTCAAAATTACCTTTTATACAAAGTTTGAGCGAAATTGGAGACATAAAATTACTTTCGATTTTTCGAATTTTTTCAAAGGGGGGGGCGGCCTCAGAAAATTAAAAAAATCGAGTAAACAGATTCGCTCCGATTTGGATGAAAATCATTTTCTAGAGTAATGTCAACCTGGAAAATACAAAAATCGTGTTCATTTGACGATTCGATGCTTAGTTTCAACAATATCGGCAAAAATTATACCATAAGGTCGATTTTCTCAGAAACTAATATTCGAATCATCAAATGAATACGAATTTTGTATTTTTTGGCTCAAAATTACCTTTTATACAAAGTTTGAGCGAAATTGGAGACATAAAATTACTTTCGATTTTTCGAATTTTTTCAAAGGGGGGGGTCGGCCTCAGAAAATTAAAAAAATCGAGTAAACAGATTCGCTCCGATTTGGATGAAAATCATTTTCTAGAGTAATTTCAACCTGGAAAATACAAAAATCGTGTTCATTTGACGATTCGATGCTTAGTTTCAACAATATCGGCAAAAATTATACCATAAGGTCGATTTTCTCAGAAACTAATATTCGAATCATCAAATGAATACGAATTTTGTATTTTTTGGCTCAAAATTACCTTTTATACAAAGTTTGAGCGAAATTGGAGACATAAAATTACTTTCGATTTTTCGAATTTTTTCAAAGGGGGGGTCGGCCTCAGAAAATTAAAAAAATCGAGTAAACAGATTCGCTCCGATTTGGATGAAAATCATTTTCTAGAGTAATTTCAACCTGGAAAATACAAAAATCGTGTTCATTTGACGATTCGATGCTTAGTTTCAACAATATCGGCAAAAATTATACCATAAGGTCGATTTTCTCAGAAACTAATATTCGAATCATCAAATGAATACGAATTTTGTATTTTTTGGCTCAAAATTACCTTTTATACAAAGTTTGAGCGAAATTGGAGACATAAAATTACTTTCGATTTTTCGAATTTTTTCAAAGGGGGGGGTCGGCCTCAGAAAATTAAAAAAATCGAGTAAACAGATTCGCTCCGATTTGGATGAAAATCATTTTCTAGAGTAATTTCAACCTGGAAAATACAAAAATCGTGTTCATTTGACGATTCGATGCTTAGTTTCAACAATATCGGCAAAAATTATACCATAAGGTCGATTTTCTCAGAAACTAATATTCGAATCATCAAATGAATACGAATTTTGTATTTTTTGGCTCAAAATTACCTTTTATACAAAGTTTGAGCGAAATTGGAGACATAAAATTACTTTCGATTTTTCGAATTTTTTCAAAGGGGGGGTCGGCCTCAGAAAATTAAAAAAATCGAGTAAACAGATTCGCTCCGATTTGGATGAAAATCATTTTCTAGAGTAATTTCAACCTGGAAAATACAAAAATCGTGTTCATTTGACGATTCGATGCTTAGTTTCAACAATATCGGCAAAAATTATACCATAAGGTCGATTTTCTCAGAAACTAATATTCGAATCATCAAATGAATACGAATTTTGTATTTTTTGGCTCAAAATTACCTTTTATACAAAGTTTGAGCGAAATTGGAGACATAAAATTACTTTCGATTTTTCGAATTTTTTCAAAGGGGGGGTCGGCCTCAGAAAATTAAAAAAATCGAGTAAACAGATTCGCTCCGATTTGGATGAAAATCATTTTCTAGAGTAATTTCAACCTGGAAAATACAAAAATCGTGTTCATTTGACGATTCGATGCTTAGTTTCAACAATATCGGCAAAAATTATACCATAAGGTCGATTTTCTCAGAAACTAATATTCGAATCATCAAATGAATACGAATTTTGTATTTTTTGGCTCAAAATTACCTTTTATACAAAGTTTGAGCGAAATTGGAGACATAAAATTACTTTCGATTTTTCGAATTTTTTCAAAGGGGGGGTCGGCCTCAGAAAATTAAAAAAATCGAGTAAACAGATTCGCTCCGATTTGGATGAAAATCATTTTCTAGAGTAATTTCAACCTGGAAAATACAAAAATCGTGTTCATTTGACGATTCGATGCTTAGTTTCAACAATATCGGCAAAAATTATACCATAAGGTCGATTTTCTCAGAAACTAATATTCGAATCATCAAATGAATACGAATTTTGTATTTTTTGGCTCAAAATTACCTTTTATACAAAGTTTGAGCGAAATTGGAGACATAAAATTACTTTCGATTTTTCGAATTTTTTCAAAGGGGGGGTCGGCCTCAGAAAATTAAAAAAATCGAGTAAACAGATTCGCTCCGATTTGGATGAAAATCATTTTCTAGAGTAATTTCAACCTGGAAAATACAAAAATCGTGTTCATTTGACGATTCGATGCTTAGTTTCAACAATATCGGCAAAAATTATACCATAAGGTCGATTTTCTCAGAAACTAATATTCGAATCATCAAATGAATACGAATTTTGTATTTTTTGGCTCAAAATTACCTTTTATACAAAGTTTGAGCGAAATTGGAGACATAAAATTACTTTCGATTTTTCGAATTTTTTCAAAGGGGGGGTCGGCCTCAGAAAATTAAAAAAATCGAGTAAACAGATTCGCTCCGATTTGGATGAAAATCATTTTCTAGAGTAATTTCAACCTGGAAAATACAAAAATCGTGTTCATTTGACGATTCGATGCTTAGTTTCAACAATATCGGCAAAAATTATACCATAAGGTCGATTTTCTCAGAAACTAATATTCGAATCATCAAATGAATACGAATTTTGTATTTTTTGGCTCAAAATTACCTTTTATACAAAGTTTGAGCGAAATTGGAGACATAAAATTACTTTCGATTTTTCGAATTTTTTCAAAGGGGGGGTCGGCCTCAGAAAATTAAAAAAATCGAGTAAACAGATTCGCTCCGATTTGGATGAAAATCATTTTCTAGAGTAATTTCAACCTGGAAAATACAAAAATCGTGTTCATTTGACGATTCGATGCTTAGTTTCAACAATATCGGCAAAAATTATACCATAAGGTCGATTTTCTCAGAAA
Source organism: Chrysoperla carnea (assembly GCF_905475395.1). Classification (NCBI taxonomy): domain Eukaryota; kingdom Metazoa; phylum Arthropoda; class Insecta; order Neuroptera; family Chrysopidae; genus Chrysoperla; species Chrysoperla carnea. Next base: position 93,563,234 of record NC_058339.1, read on the forward strand.
CTAATATTCGAATCATCAAATGAATACGAATTTTGTATTTTTTGGCTCAAAATTACCTTTTATACAAAGTTTGAGCGAAATTGGAGACATAAAATTACTTTCGATTTTTCGAATTTTTTCAAAGGGGGGGTCGGCCTCAGAAAATTAAAAAAATCGAGTAAACAGATTCGCTCCGATTTGGATGAAAATCATTTTCTAGAGTAATTTCAACCTGGAAAATACAAAAATCGTGTTCATTTGACGATTCGATGCTTAGTTTCAACAATATCGGCAAAAATTATACCATAAGGTCGATTTTCTCAGAAACTAATATTCGAATCATCAAATGAATACGAATTTTGTATTTTTTGGCTCAAAATTACCTTTTATACAAAGTTTGAGCGAAATTGGAGACATAAAATTACTTTCGATTTTTCGAATTTTTTCAAAGGGGGGGTCGGCCTCAGAAAATTAAAAAAATCGAGTAAACAGATTCGCTCCGATTTGGATGAAAATCATTTTCTAGAGTAATTTCAACCTGGAAAATACAAAAATCGTGTTCATTTGACGATTCGATGCTTAGTTTCAACAATATCGGCAAAAATTATACCATAAGGTCGATTTTCTCAGAAACTAATATTCGAATCATCAAATGAATACGAATTTTGTATTTTTTGGCTCAAAATTACCTTTTATACAAAGTTTGAGCGAAATTGGAGACATAAAATTACTTTCGATTTTTCGAATTTTTTCAAAGGGGGGGTCGGCCTCAGAAAATTAAAAAAATCGAGTAAACAGATTCGCTCCGATTTGGATGAAAATCATTTTCTAGAGTAATTTCAACCTGGAAAATACAAAAATCGTGTTCATTTGACGATTCGATGCTTAGTTTCAACAATATCGGCAAAAATTATACCATAAGGTCGATTTTCTCAGAAACTAATATTCGAATCATCAAATGAATACGAATTTTGTATTTTTTGGCTCAAAATTACCTTTTATACAAAGTTTGAGCGAAATTGGAGACATAAAATTACTTTCGATTTTTCGAATTTTTTCAAAGGGGGGGTCGGCCTCAGAAAATTAAAAAAATCGAGTAAACAGATTCGCTCCGATTTGGATGAAAATCATTTTCTAGAGTAATTTCAACCTGGAAAATACAAAAATCGTGTTCATTTGACGATTCGATGCTTAGTTTCAACAATATCGGCAAAAATTATACCATAAGGTCGATTTTCTCAGAAACTAATATTCGAATCATCAAATGAATACGAATTTTGTATTTTTTGGCTCAAAATTACCTTTTATACAAAGTTTGAGCGAAATTGGAGACATAAAATTACTTTCGATTTTTCGAATTTTTTCAAAGGGGGGGTCGGCCTCAGAAAATTAAAAAAATCGAGTAAACAGATTCGCTCCGATTTGGATGAAAATCATTTTCTAGAGTAATTTCAACCTGGAAAATACAAAAATCGTGTTCATTTGACGATTCGATGCTTAGTTTCAACAATATCGGCAAAAATTATACCATAAGGTCGATTTTCTCAGAAACTAATATTCGAATCATCAAATGAATACGAATTTTGTATTTTTTGGCTCAAAATTACCTTTTATACAAAGTTTGAGCGAAATTGGAGACATAAAATTACTTTCGATTTTTCGAATTTTTTCAAAGGGGGGGTCGGCCTCAGAAAATTAAAAAAATCGAGTAAACAGATTCGCTCCGATTTGGATGAAAATCATTTTCTAGAGTAATTTCAACCTGGAAAATACAAAAATCGTGTTCATTTGACGATTCGATGCTTAGTTTCAACAATATCGGCAAAAATTATACCATAAGGTCGATTTTCTCAGAAACTAATATTCGAATCATCAAATGAATACGAATTTTGTATTTTTTGGCTCAAAATTACCTTTTATACAAAGTTTGAGCGAAATTGGAGACATAAAATTACTTTCGATTTTTTGAAGGGGGGGTCGGCCTCAGAAAATTAAAAAAATTCGAGTAAAACAGATTCGCTCCGATTTGGTATGAAAATCATTTTCTAGAGTAATTTCAACCTGGAAAATACAAAAATCGTGTTCATTTGACGATTCGATGCTTAGTTTCAACAATATCGGCAAAAATTATACCATAAGGTCGATTTTCTCAGAAACTAATATTCGAATCATCAAATGAATACGAATTTTGTATTTTTTGGCTCAAAATTACCTTTTATACAAAGTTTTGAGCGAAATTGGGAGACATAAAATTACTTTCGATTTTTCGATTTTTTCAAAGGGGGGGTCGGCCTCAGAAAAATTAAAAAAATCGAGTAAACAGATTCGCTCCGATTGGATGAAAAACATTTTTCTAGAGTAATTTCAACCTGGAAAATACAAAAATCGTGTTCATTTGACGATTCGATGCTTAGTTTCAACAATATCGGCAAAAATTATACCATAAGGTCGATTTTCTCAGAAACTAATATTCGAATCATCAAATGAATACGAATTTTGTATTTTTTGGCTCAAAATTACCTTTTATAACAAAGTTTGAGCGAAATTGGAGACATAAAATTACTTTCGATTTTTCGAATTTTTTTCAAAGGGGGGTCGGCCTCAGAAAATTAAAAAAATCGAGTAAAACAGATTCGCTCCGATTTGGATGAAAATCATTTTCTAGAGTAATTTCAACCTGGAAAATACAAAAATCGTGTTCATTTGACGATTCGATGCTTAGTTTCAACAATATCGGCAAAAATTATACCATAAGGTCGATTTTCTCAGAAACTAATATTCGAATCATCAAATGAATACGAATTTTGTATTTTTTGGCTCAAAATTACCTTTTATACAAAGTTTGAGCGAAATTGGAGACATAAAATTACTTTCGATTTTTCGAATTTTTTCAAAGGGGGGGTCGGCCTCAGAAAATTAAAAAAATCGAGTAAACAGATTCGCTCCGATTTGGATGAAAATCATTTTCTAGAGTAATTTCAACCTGGAAAATACAAAAATCGTGTTCATTTGACGATTCGATGCTTAGTTTCAACAATATCGGCAAAAATTATACCATAAGGTCGATTTTCTCAGAAACTAATATTCGAATCATCAAATGAATACGAATTTTGTATTTTTTGGCTCAAAATTACCTTTTATACAAAGTTTGAGCGAAATTGGAGACATAAAATTACTTTCGATTTTTCGAATTTTTTCAAAGGGGGGGTCGGCCTCAGAAAATTAAAAAATCGAGTAAACAGATTCGCTCCGATTTGGATGAAAATCATTTTCTAGAGTAATTTCAACCTGGAAAATACAAAAAATCGTGTTCATTTGACGATTCGATGCTTAGTTTCAACAATATCGGCAAAAAATTATACCATAAGGTCGATTTTCTCAGAAACTAATATTCGAATCATCAAATGAATACGAATTTTGTATTTTTTGGCTCAAAATTACCTTTTATACAAAGTTTGAGCGAAATTGGAGACATAAAATTACTTTCGATTTTTCGAATTTTTTCAAAGGGGGGGTCGGCCTCAGAAAATTAAAAAAATCGAGTAAACAGATTCGCTCCGATTTGGATGAAAATCATTTTCTAGAGTAATTTCAACCTGGAAAATACAAAAATCGTGTTCATTGACGATTCGATGCTTAGTTTCAACAATATCGGCAAAAATTATACCATAGGTCGATTTTCTCAGAAACTAATATTCGAATCATCAAATGAATACGAATTTTGTATTTTTTGGCTCAAAATTACCTTTTATACAAAGTTTGAGCGAAATTGGAGACATAAAATTACTTTCGATTTTTCGAATTTTTTCAAAGGGGGGGTCGGCCTGCAGAAAATTAAAAAAATCGAGGTTAACAGATTCGCTCCGATTTGGATGAAAATCATTTTCTAGAGTAATTTCAACCTGGAAAATACAAAAATCGTGTTCATTTGACGATTCGATGCTTAGTTTCAACAATATCGGCAAAAATTATACCATAAGGTCGATTTTCTCAGAAACTAATATTCGAATCATCAAATGAATACGAATTTTGTATTTTTTGCTCAAAATTACCTTTTATACAAAGTTTGAGCGAAATTGGAGACATAAAATTACTTTCGATTTTTCGAATTTTTTCAAAGGGGGGGTCGGCCTCAGAAAATTAAAAAAATCGAGTAAACAGATTCGCTCCGATTTGGATGAAAATCATTTTCTAGGAGTAATTTCAACCTGGAAAATACAAAAATCGTGTTTCATTTGACGATTCGATGCTTAGTTTCAACAATATCGGCAAAAATTATACCATAAGGTCGATTTTCTCAGAAACTAAATATTCGAATCATCAAATGAATACGAATTTTGTATTTTTTGGCTCAAAATTACCTTTTATACAAAGTGTTTTGGAGACATAAAATTACTTTCGATTTTTCGAATTTTTTCAAAGGGGGGGTCGGCCTCAGAAAATTAAAAAAATCGAGTAAACAGATTCGCTCCGATTTGGATGAAAATCATTTTCTAGAGTAATTTCAACCTGGAAAATACAAAAATCGTGTTCATTTGACGATTCGATGCTTAGTTTCAACAATATCGGCAAAAATTATACCATAAGGTCGATTTTCTCAGAAACTAATATTCGAATCATCAAATGAATACGAATTTTGTATTTTTTGGCTCAAAATTACCTTTTATACAAAGTTTGAGCGAAATTGGAGACATAAAATTACTTTCGATTTTTCGAATTTTTTCAAAGGGGGGGTCGGCCTCAGAAAATTAAAAAAATCGAGTAAACAGATTCGCTCCGATTTGGATGAAAATCATTTTCTAGAGTAATTTCAACCTGGAAAATACAAAAATCGTGTTCATTTGACGATTCGATGCTTAGTTTCAACAATATCGGCAAAAATTATACCATAAGGTCGATTTTCTCAGAAACTAATATTCGAATCATCAAATGAATACGAATTTTGTATTTTTTGGCTCAAAATTACCTTTTATACAAAGTTTGAGCGAAATTGGAGACATAAAATTACTTTCGATTTTTCGAATTTTTTCAAAGGGGGGGTCGGCCTCAGAAAATTAAAAAAATCGAGTAAACAGATTCGCTCCGATTTGGATGAAAATCATTTTCTAGAGTAATTTCAACCTGGAAAATACAAAAATCGTGTTCATTTGACGATTCGATGCTTAGTTTCAACAATATCGGCAAAAATTATACCATAAGGTCGATTTTCTCAGAAACTAATATTCGAATCATCAAATGAATACGAATTTTGTATTTTTTGGCTCAAAATTACCTTTTATACAAAGTTTGAGCGAAATTGGAGACATAAAATTACTTTCGATTTTTCGAATTTTTTCAAAGGGGGGGTCGGCCTCAGAAAATTAAAAAAATCGAGTAAACAGATTCGCTCCGATTTGGATGAAAATCATTTTCTAGAGTAATTTCAACCTGGAAAATACAAAAATCGTGTTCATTTGACGATTCGATGCTTAGTTTCAACAATATCGGCAAAAATTATACCATAAGGTCGATTTTCTCAGAAACTAATATTCGAATCATCAAATGAATACGAATTTTGTATTTTTTGGCTCAAAATTACCTTTTATACAAAGTTTGAGCGAAATTGGAGACATAAAATTACTTTCGATTTTTCGAATTTTTTCAAAGGGGGGGTCGGCCTCAGAAAATTAAAAAAATCGAGTAAACAGATTCGCTCCGATTTGGATGAAAATCATTTTCTAGAGTAATTTCAACCTGGAAAATACAAAAATCGTGTTCATTTGACGATTCGATGCTTAGTTTCAACAATATCGGCAAAAATTATACCATAAGGTCGATTTTCTCAGAAACTAATATTCGAATCATCAAATGAATACGAATTTTGTATTTTTTGGCTCAAAATTACCTTTTATACAAAGTTTGAGCGAAATTGGAGACATAAAATTACTTTCGATTTTTCGAATTTTTTCAAAGGGGGGGTCGGCCTCAGAAAATTAAAAAAATCGAGTAAACAGATTCGCTCCGATTTGGATGAAAATCATTTTCTAGAGTAATTTCAACCTGGAAAATACAAAAATCGTGTTCATTTGACGATTCGATGCTTAGTTTCAACAATATCGGCAAAAATTATACCATAAGGTCGATTTTCTCAGAAACTAATATTCGAATCATCAAATGAATACGAATTTTGTATTTTTTGGCTCAAAATTACCTTTTATACAAAGTTTGAGCGAAATTGGAGACATAAAATTACTTTCGATTTTTCGAATTTTTTCAAAGGGGGGGTCGGCCTCAGAAAATTAAAAAAATCGAGTAAACAGATTCGCTCCGATTTGGATGAAAATCATTTTCTAGAGTAATTTCAACCTGGAAAATACAAAAATCGTGTTCATTTGACGATTCGATGCTTAGTTTCAACAATATCGGCAAAAATTATACCATAAGGTCGATTTTCTCAGAAACTAATATTCGAATCATCAAATGAATACGAATTTTGTATTTTTTGGCTCAAAATTACCTTTTATACAAAGTTTGAGCGAAATTGGAGACATAAAATTACTTTCGATTTTTCGAATTTTTTCAAAGGGGGGGTCGGCCTCAGAAAATTAAAAAAATCGAGTAAACAGATTCGCTCCGATTTGGATGAAAATCATTTTCTAGAGTAATTTCAACCTGGAAAATACAAAAATCGTGTTCATTTGACGATTCGATGCTTAGTTTCAACAATATCGGCAAAAATTATACCATAAGGTCGATTTTCTCAGAAACTAATATTCGAATCATCAAATGAATACGAATTTTGTATTTTTTGGCTCAAAATTACCTTTTATACAAAGTTTGAGCGAAATTGGAGACATAAAATTACTTTCGATTTTTCGAATTTTTTCAAAGGGGGGGTCGGCCTCAGAAAATTAAAAAAATCGAGTAAACAGATTCGCTCCGATTTGGATGAAAATCATTTTCTAGAGTAATTTCAACCTGGAAAATACAAAAATCGTGTTCATTTGACGATTCGATGCTTAGTTTCAACAATATCGGCAAAAATTATACCATAAGGTCGATTTTCTCAGAAACTAATATTCGAATCATCAAATGAATACGAATTTTGTATTTTTTGGCTCAAAATTACCTTTTATACAAAGTTTGAGCGAAATTGGAGACATAAAATTACTTTCGATTTTTCGAATTTTTTCAAAGGGGGGGTCGGCCTCAGAAAATTAAAAAAATCGAGTAAACAGATTCGCTCCGATTTGGATGAAAATCATTTTCTAGAGTAATTTCAACCTGGAAAATACAAAAATCGTGTTCATTTGACGATTCGATGCTTAGTTTCAACAATATCGGCAAAAATTATACCATAAGGTCGATTTTCTCAGAAACTAATATTCGAATCATCAAATGAATACGAATTTTGTATTTTTTGGCTCAAAATTACCTTTTATACAAAGTTTGAGCGAAATTGGAGACATAAAATTACTTTCGATTTTTCGAATTTTTTCAAAGGGGGGGTCGGCCTCAGAAAATTAAAAAAATCGAGTAAACAGATTCGCTCCGATTTGGATGAAAATCATTTTCTAGAGTAATTTCAACCTGGAAAATACAAAAATCGTGTTCATTTGACGATTCGATGCTTAGTTTCAACAATATCGGCAAAAATTATACCATAAGGTCGATTTTCTCAGAAACTAATATTCGAATCATCAAATGAATACGAATTTTGTATTTTTTGGCTCAAAATTACCTTTTATACAAAGTTTGAGCGAAATTGGAGACATAAAATTACTTTCGATTTTTCGAATTTTTTCAAAGGGGGGGTCGGCCTCAGAAAATTAAAAAAATCGAGTAAACAGATTCGCTCCGATTTGGATGAAAATCATTTTCTAGAGTAATTTCAACCTGGAAAATACAAAAATCGTGTTCATTTGACGATTCGATGCTTAGTTTCAACAATATCGGCAAAAATTATACCATAAGGTCGATTTTCTCAGAAACTAATATTCGAATCATCAAATGAATACGAATTTTGTATTTTTTGGCTCAAAATTACCTTTTATACAAAGTTTGAGCGAAATTGGAGACATAAAATTACTTTCGATTTTTCGAATTTTTTCAAAGGGGGGGTCGGCCTCAGAAAATTAAAAAAATCGAGTAAACAGATTCGCTCCGATTTGGATGAAAATCATTTTCTAGAGTAATTTCAACCTGGAAAATACAAAAATCGTGTTCATTTGACGATTCGATGCTTAGTTTCAACAATATCGGCAAAAATTATACCATAAGGTCGATTTTCTCAGAAACTAATATTCGAATCATCAAATGAATACGAATTTTGTATTTTTTGGCTCAAAATTACCTTTTATACAAAGTTTGAGCGAAATTGGAGACATAAAATTACTTTCGATTTTTCGAATTTTTTCAAAGGGGGGGTCGGCCTCAGAAAATTAAAAAAATCGAGTAAACAGATTCGCTCCGATTTGGATGAAAATCATTTTCTAGAGTAATTTCAACCTGGAAAATACAAAAATCGTGTTCATTTGACGATTCGATGCTTAGTTTCAACAATATCGGCAAAAATTATACCATAAGGTCGATTTTCTCAGAAACTAATATTCGAATCATCAAATGAATACGAATTTTGTATTTTTTGGCTCAAAATTACCTTTTATACAAAGTTTGAGCGAAATTGGAGACATAAAATTACTTTCGATTTTTCGAATTTTTTCAAAGGGGGGGTCGGCCTCAGAAAATTAAAAAAATCGAGTAAACAGATTCGCTCCGATTTGGATGAAAATCATTTTCTAGAGTAATTTCAACCTGGAAAATACAAAAATCGTGTTCATTTGACGATTCGATGCTTAGTTTCAACAATATCGGCAAAAATTATACCATAAGGTCGATTTTCTCAGAAACTAATATTCGAATCATCAAATGAATACGAATTTTGTATTTTTTGGCTCAAAATTACCTTTTATACAAAGTTTGAGCGAAATTGGAGACATAAAATTACTTTCGATTTTTCGAATTTTTTCAAAGGGGGGGTCGGCCTCAGAAAATTAAAAAAATCGAGTAAACAGATTCGCTCCGATTTGGATGAAAATCATTTTCTAGAGTAATTTCAACCTGGAAAATACAAAAATCGTGTTCATTTGACGATTCGATGCTTAGTTTCAACAATATCGGCAAAAATTATACCATAAGGTCGATTTTCTCAGAAACTAATATTCGAATCATCAAATGAATACGAATTTTGTATTTTTTGGCTCAAAATTACCTTTTATACAAAGTTTGAGCGAAATTGGAGACATAAAATTACTTTCGATTTTTCGAATTTTTTCAAAGGGGGGGTCGGCCTCAGAAAATTAAAAAAATCGAGTAAACA